>NW_025778025.1:0-124986 GCF_021130785.1 Homalodisca vitripennis
AGGTCAAAAATTCTCAGCTAGTGATATTTTTCACCTCTGCTCATAAATTTATGATATAAAGACAAGTAAATTACACTGTTTTGACATAAGCTGTTT
Organism: Homalodisca vitripennis; assembly: GCF_021130785.1. NCBI lineage: Eukaryota > Metazoa > Arthropoda > Insecta > Hemiptera > Cicadellidae > Homalodisca > Homalodisca vitripennis. Next base: position 97 of record NW_025778025.1, read on the forward strand.
GACGTTTTTATGTACGTATTATCAGTGTATAATTTATCTTAGAAGTCAACTGTTATTGAAACCTCAGTGTTATTGAGGTTCAACATTACTACGTCAGTTGTTATGGGAAAAGTGATAGCTGTTTTCTCACTTTTGAATTTGTTTACAGTGAGACAAAATTGGTCATATGTGACGGACTGCAGAGGTATGTTGTGTTTTTAACTATTTTATTGTTCTTTGATATTTCTGATTTAGTAAAACTTTAAATTGTTCTGGCAACTATACACATTTTGAGATGTTCTGTCAGGGAAAATATTTTGCAGCTTCCTTGTTTGCTGTGCAATGCACATGTTAGATAATAATCTTTTAAGGATCAATCACTGGGAAAATTGATAATGAAAGATATGTTCAGAAATGTAAGTGGTAAGCAGCAGCCTAGTTTAAAACTCCAATTCTTGTAAAAACTAACTATGGAATCAAATATTATTATTATTATGACAATAGAAAAGTATTTGTGTACTAATTATTATTAATTATTTATTAACATCGGTACAACCCAATCCATGTTAAAAAATAACAATTAAATTATTGTTTCAAAGTCTTGTATAAGACACACTTTATGTTCTTGTAGGTATTACCTTTTGAATATTACGTGTGAACAAATTTGGTAATCTCAAGAGTTAATTTAAGTTGGATTTGTTAACTCACATTATCCTCCCTTTTGAAAAGCACAATTTTTGCTCAAAATATATATAGATATATTTAAAGAGTTGTGTTTTACAAATTGATCGCATTTATTGGTTTTATTGTTAACAATAACATGTGTATTTATGACTTCTTAAATAAACATTGGCCGAGTTTTAAAGGCACAAGCTTTTGTGTATATCTGTTTAAGGCAATACTACTCAGTTATTTAGTCCCCGCACATTGTTGAAATTGAAAGTAAGCCCTAATTAAAAAAGTGGATGAGTAACCGTATTCTGTTATAGAAATAGAAATAATACATCGGCATGGTTCTGATTGGATGTAATAACATTTCTTATTGTTACTAATAGCAATAATGTATCGAATTTAGCGGAATTGACAATGTTAAGGACTGGCTTTTTACTGTTTGGAAAATGTAGAATATATATTTTATTCCTGAGTTTGCGTAATAATTCAGTAAATGTGCTGATTAAATCCAATATCTGAATTAGTGTTTAGTAAAATTAGTGTGTTGACCGTTTATTTGTAATGCACACATAAGTAGGCATACACTTCCATTTTATAACCGTAACAGTAAAATGATCATACTCAAAGCTGTTTTAATGTAGACATTGTACCATAATGTTCTGTTAGTTGATGTGTTGTTTATTGAAGTGGTAATATATAATTGTTGTCAATTCATAATATAACTCTGCTATTGTACTAACTACAAGAAAATCTACATAATTAGCACGATTGGATCAATAGCAATATTGTCATAATAACACAAATAATGATACAGGTATACTATATATCAAGAACAAGGTACTGTTTAAGTGTTTGAATAAGAAAATATGCCACAAAGCTTTGAACTCACAGTTATAAATTGGTTAGATGATTTTTCCAAATCGTGAATTCCTATTCTATATAAACTTAAGCTGTACAGAACACAACTATAATACACATAAGTTTATCTCCGGTGATTAGGTAAAGTTTTGTTTATATGAGAGTTCCCATTGTACTGAGTCCATTACCACATAATTTTGCTTCCAGGAAACAATAATTACTGTCAAGGAATAATAGTGTTTAGAAAAATAATCGTTGTAACTTGTAAATTACTTGTAACTTGTTTGCTTGTTTCCAAGAATGTGAAACATTTATTGAAATATTTCAACTGAGTTCTTGTTTATTCAATATTATATAAGGCTATGTTTTTTATAACAAGATTTAAGATTTTACTGTCCTCAAATCATTTTTGTGTAAATTAAAAACAAAATAAATTTATTGACAAGAATCCACAAAATTAGCAAATTTGGAAATGTATTTTAATCACTTCAAAAATAAGATTAATTCTCTAGATTAATAAGATTTAAATAATCTTGAAAGATCACAGAAAATGAATGTTTGTTTATTACTGGTGTTTTTGTATCTATTATTATTTTTTTAAATTCATGAATCCAATAAATATATTTACTATTATTAATAATTATGTTGGAGTTTACTCTAATTTACTTATGTCTATGAACAAATCAATTACTGTTTAAATCGAGTATATAGATAAAGCGTTTGTATTGTTTAATTTTTAATATTTATAAAATATTTGATCAACTTTTTGTAATAATTTTTAATTATTATGTTTTTTTTTATAAAATATTAAAATGTGTCTTCCGATTTACTAACCATTTATCTGTATTGACTTTCAAATAATACTAATAACTTACAGGCATTTTAAAGTAACTAACGTAAATAACAGTTCACTGCTGTATTGGTCCAATTTTCTTTTTTTACAAATGTCATATTTTGAAACTGGTAGATTCCCTTAGTTTGGGTTGTTAGGTGTTGTAGTTCAAAGATTCTATAAAAACCATAATTTGTTTGAACAAGTGGTTCCAAGATTTGTATTTTACTAAGATTAATGTAATGAAAGCTAGTTTTGTAAATATACATTAAATACACAACATGTGAATGGTTTAATTTTAAACCATGTGTATAAAGCTATAATGTTTCTACAGTAAAGGACTTTCAAAATGTAGATTTTAAGGATGTTTATAAAAATAAAATACTGTTTAGTTCTTTGTTGTTTGAAACAAAACACACTTTGTTGTACTTTCAATCACAGCGATGTTGTATATTCTATGTTTAAACATTATTTATTAATGATCATTTAATTTTCAATTAAAATTTGTTTTTATCGTATTTATGAAAAATTGTGAAAGTGCCAAAATACTTTTAAAGGACTAAACGATTTTATGTCTGCACTCTGAAATTTTGTGTAAAATATTAGTCGTACAATGTAACAATTTCATTGATCTATTTCATGAATCCAGTAAAAATGTTCTCAGTTACCTTTATCATTTAAAAAAGTGAAATGCTCTGAAAGGCAAACGGTAAATAATCACATACAATTTTTGTTATTAGTTAATTTTTGTGTCGAGTCTGTCAAGAGATTTCTTTGTTATACTCAGTTTTCTCTAAATGAAATAAATTTCAGACCTTATAAATGTTACTTGTAGAATGTTTTCCTCATCTTTGATCATAACAGTAAAACAAGTCTAAGAAGTAAAGTAAAAAAGTGAAGAAGCTAAGTTTTCACAATGCTCCACAATTATTATTTGTAGAGTTTTTGTGCAAACTTCTTATATGATCTATTTTTCATCTCAAACTTGTAATTATAAAAAAAATATTAATATGTTTGAAACTAAACTTTTCTGAATTTATTTTAATAACTTGTGCCTTTGTTTTATTTCAATGGTATATCAGTCATATTTTTGCCAAAAAAAGGTTTATTATTTTAATCCCAATGATATCCTTAGTACACAGTCAAAAATGTTATTTAAATTGATATATTAATTTAATATTTATTTTATTATTAAAAGTCTTTTCTGATTTATTTTGGTGCTACTCGCTTTTGAACATTTTATTATTAATTCATTGTATATTATTATTAATGGCCTTATCAAGTTCATCAATGATATTTTAATAAAAGTTATAGATTTGTTTATTCTAGCTATACATAATTATTCCTATAATTATAGTTTAAACTCTTCAAGATATAATGTCATTTTCTGAAATATTTGAAGACCAAATAATTGCTACTTTGTTTTTTTAGCTATTGTAATGTTTTTCTTTAAAACAAAATTGTGTTTACTAAGAATGCATTTTTAATTTTTAAATTTGAACAGCGAATTTCAAATAAAGCTAATGTTTTGTTTTATTAAAATCTTAAATCAATAGTGTCATTGTGGTTTAGAGAAAATAATTTTAAGAAAAGTAATACATAATATTTAGATAACTTATAATCAGAAGCAATATTTTGATTGAAGTGGTATAGTTTAATAAAGTAAAGCAAACCCACATAACTGCGCAGGCAAAATAATGTCTTATTTGTAAGTAATTTAGCAGAGGCTGATACAGTTTTAAACAGTTCTAAAGAAAAACAATGCAATATAAAAGTGGCATTCGGTGAACCAATAAGACAAGTTGTTAGAAAGATCTGCCTTAACTAACATTGTTATCATAGCCCCTGAATGTGTGTCAGTGTTCTTATTATATAGTTTGTGATACAATATTTGTAATAATTTTTAAAAAAATATTGTAGCAATACTGCAAATAATGTGGAAATACATTATGTATTTGCCAAATACAATCCTTGTGAAATAGAACAGACTGTGTGTCAATAAAATTATTTCCATCAAAGAAGTATTGTTTTATTTTGTGTTTTTATACTCTTCCATCATACCAACAAAAGTGCGGGAGATTGCCAAGAAAGATTTTACAATAATGCTAAACTTCATTATGGTTATATGGTGATTCTCTCACACACCAAAGAGAGTTTATGAGATCATTACATTTTATCTCCTAATCTCAGTAGAAATAATGGTCGTTGGTTTCGTAGTGATAACTTTAAACAATTGGCCAGTTAATCCGTTGGTTAACGATTTGTGATAACATAGCAGTACTAGAAGTAGTAAATTCCTCTTGATGTAAGACAATGCGCTGGTTTATATCTCGTAGTGATTATGTTTTACCGCTGGCATGAGAAGTAAAAGTGTAGGCAAATATGGTGATAGAGCAGTTCTAAACCGGACTTAAAACTTTATATTAAAAAACCAAAATCAATCTCAACTAAATAATACAAATTTTAGGTTTGCTAGTCAATGAAAATTTGGGTTGGGATTTACATGTTAAAATATTTTGAAAAAAGTATGAGGTGTATTTGCTATCAGAAAATTGGCTAGGTTTTGTAATTTAGAAATATTAAAAATCATTTACTTATCTCTGCTTCAATCCCACATGTGTTTGGCTTAAGTCTATATGGTGCAGTAACTAAAGCAAATCTGGACAAAATTTTAGCACAAAAAAAGTTGTTAGGGAAATATTAAAGCTTAAATGAAGAAACACTGCTAGGCCAGTTTTATTGAGCTGGGTTTTATCACGATGTACAGTATAGTTTGTATATTCTACAAACAGTACTTCATTTTAAGAATTCAAATTTATCTATTAAACAATTAACAGTAACCCATTGTTACAATACTCAAAATCGGAATTTAATTGTTTTGGAAAACCCAAATTTAGAAATCTATATAAAAAAAGGTATGCAAGTCAAACATTTTTTCTAAATTACCTCTTTACATTAAAAAACAAAATTGCACACAAAAATTTGATAAGAATCTTAAACTGTTTTTAATTGAGAATCCAGTTTACTCTTTTGATGAATATTTTTCTTTGAATTGTATTTAGAGATTTATTCGTTTTGTGTAGGTTTTAATATAAGACTTACAATGTAATACCTAGTTTAATGTAGCCTAATTGACGCAATGTACTAACACATTTATGTACTAAAATATTGAATAAAGAGAGACTGATTGATTGATAAATATCTCTATTTTTCTATTTAAATTCAATATAATAGAGACATTTTAAAATATAAACTCAAAATTGTGTCAAGTATCAACATAAAACTGCAATGCACCATAATGTTGGAAAATACTTGGACTGTATTCTCTTATTGATCATCACCATGTTTTCAGTTTTTGTGATATTCTTCAGCACCTTAACAAGTGATTTTTCAGACAATTCTTTCCACTTCACCTATCTATCTGAGATATGAATGCGGCACTGATGGAAAATGTGTTAAAAAACTAGTCCCACATCTATGGCCACAAAGTGTATAGAAGGAGTTGATCTTTTAATCCTCTAACTGGTAATGGTAAATGACTATTAACTAGTCATTTTAGATTGATTCCTCAATGAAAGCGACTAGTTTCTAGTCGTTTTGCAATGGGTAACACTTTATGTTTGATTAATCAGGATGTTTGGTGATTTAATTTCATTTATAGTTAACCCTTTGGACGCCAACGCCCAAGGCTGCCGCCCTACCCATCACGCTAGCGCCCGAACCAACTGCACTAGCCAAAACCGCCAGCCCTGTTTTGACGTTTTTGTAACCTATTACGCTTTGCTCTGTATTACCCTTAGTTTTTATGTTAATTGAATGTTTATTTTTTTTATTTGTAGAAAATTATTTGCGCTATCGAACAGTGTTATTATTAATAGCATTTAGAATGGAACTACATTGTTTATGATGTGGTAATACCTAACCAAAACATTTGTTTACATAAAAATTTCACTTCAGGCCAAAATATCGGTACGAAAAAAAATATTTTTACCTATCGGTGATATTTTTATTCGTTACAGATATTATATCTAAGACTGCTCACAAAAATTTAGAACTGAAAGTTGAAAAATAGTTTCACAAAAAATACTTTTAATTAGTGTTGATATTAGAAAAAATGTACTATAACTAGAATATTAATTTTACAGTAGGAAATACGTTTGTACATACTTACATATTATTAAAATGAGAGCATCTTCTCACTACTATAAGTCTATATCATAGATTTTCTTCAAAAAAGTAAGAAAAATCTTTGTCAACAAAATAATTTATTATTTACAAAATATACACATTTGTCCCCGTCAATTCTAACATATGTGTTTAGGGAAACACTATGGGTGGACTAAACTGAACAAAATTGATTACATATAGTCTTATTTACTTCTAAAATAGCCCTAAAAAGTTTAAACAGACTTTTCAAGTTAAAAATAACTTTTAAAAGATGTTTTTCTCAAACGGCTGATCAATCGGACGTTGGCGCTTTTCGCCCGGACCTCGGCAGTCCGAACGTTGATGTTTTTCGACTAGACTTCCGACGGTCCGATCAACCGGACGTTGGTGTCCAAAGTGTTAATTGAATAATAATGTGCAATATCTATGCCACAAATATATAACATTACAATGTAAACATTAAATTGCCACTATTACCCATGCATGTTGAGAAAGCACATGATTGAGAGTTTGCTCTCTTGAGTCAGATATTTCTGTTGTCACAGTTTGCTTTGTTGCCCTGATCAAGAAGATATATATATATATATATATATATATATATATATATATATATATATATATATATTATGTAGGTTTGACAAGCCCATTTCTGTTGAAAACCAATTAAGGTGGGTCTATAAATTTGTACTAAAAGTTGGATAATAATTGTGTCTGATATCTGTATTATACTACTGATCAAGCACTACATACTTGATATTTACTAAAATTCACTTTTAAAAGTATATTTTGAATAAAACTTTTAATTTTCTTATTTATATATACTCTGTCAGTGGTAGCAGAAAAGTTTAAATAAGAAGTGTTTATTCTATGCTTACAAGATTATAAATGTAAACAATTTGAAAATAGTGGCTACATTGATTAAACAATGTGCTGCCATAAAACATTGTTTACACAGTTGATTACATTAAGAGGCTCTTTCAAGTAATAACATGTTTGTTTAGAGTTAAAATAAAATGTATGTTTCTTGTTGTAAATTAGAAAATAAATTATAAACTTACTGTATTCTAGATTAATATAATAAATTTAAATTTATTTTAGTTTTGTATTTTAAAATTTAGATAACTGTTCTCATAAGTTATAAATACTAAAGTATATTAATACTTAATACTAGAATACACAATTTATTACTTCACCCGCACAGGCTATACATTAAAATCTTAAGATTTTATGTTTATTCTTCCTTTAACTCCAAATTAATCTTATTGTCGAGGCTACCAATAAATCATTATGCCCAGATTGCTCTTTGCTTTCTTTCTTAAAAAAAAAAAAAATACATATATGCACAAGAAAATACTGTGTCATTGAAACATGAATATCAATTTACTAAATATAATTCTCTATGAGATTCTGTAATACTCCTTTACACATACATACAATTTAAAATAACTTTTCAAACGATGGCTACAAAAATGTCTATTCCTGTAAGTACAGATTTAAATAGAAACCAAGTATATCATATATTGCACACAAAATGCAGTACATAAACAACTACAGATGGCACTGAAATATAGTCGAATTATTCAAAGTCCTTAGCTTTGATGTCAGTAGTTCCTTGTAGGATTGTGACAAGATCCAGGGCATCCTATTTATTCCAATGAGTCTCTTAGTACATGTCCAATAAGTGAAATTTAAACACTCACCATACGCAATCTACTCCTGTGTCAGTGGTAGCGCGAGGTTGAACTGCACAAATAATATGATGGACATGGTATTGGTAGATTGATTAAGGATAGACCTCAAGAAATCCAGGTAGATTGGGTCCGAATATGGTATATAAATTTCACCCGTATATTGAAAGTAGATATGCCTCATGGCTTGTGAAACTGAACCAGAAATGTCTGTTGCAGACTTGACTCCTAAATCTAAATCATATTTTTCTGAAAGGATCCAAAAATAGTCGGTGACGAAGAACGAAGATGCTCAAAACATCAAAACTATAAAAGACACCCAGACTACAAAAGTAGTGCAATCTAGGTGAGTCTGCAACAGCATCAGATTTCAGATGCTACTACATGTAAGAGGAAGGTGAATTGGAGCTAAATTCAACATTCACATCTAATCAGCCCGTCCCACCATAGCTGCTTTGTGTTTTTACAGGGTTTGTTATATCTTGAAAAGGACAGCGGAGTGCCGAGAGGATAACTCATTGTTTCGCCAGTCTTGTTTGTAGATACCATGAATGATAAGGTGAAACTCTACAGATTAAAGTACTGTCTATGCTACTTTTGAATCTTAATCATACAATCCTTTGTAATAGATTAAAAATATTTCAAGAAATTTTCTTTTCATTATAAGATAAAATCATTGTCCTGCTTTGAATTAAAGTTTTAGTTTCTGATGTAAATTACTAAATTCTGTATTATATTAATTTGATAATTACTTAGAATATGGCCAAATTAGAGAGAAACTGTATTTCTGAGGACACATTTAGTAAGAAGTAGGTGATGAAAACACCCTTGCTCGTATAGTGTACTCCTCTTGCAGTGCTAGCTGTCTGCAGGATTAATTCGTAATTTTGGTTGATCAGACCAAAACGACCATTACTAAAATCACAAAGATGTCTCACAGCGGAAAGTGTAAGGTTTTAAATAAATACATTTTTAAGCCAATATTTTATAGTATGTTGAGGAAAAGGTACAAAATATTTGTACAGTGGTACAGACCAGTCTACTATTTCTGTCAATTTAAGTGTTTGACATTCCAATGTGTTAATTATGAAAGAAGACAATTAAATTAAAATTTCAAGACATTAATACCCATCTCATTCTATTTTACTTTTAAGTTTTTATGAAATAAGACCATAAAAATACATCTCAGTAAAGCAATTGGGATGCAGACTGTGACAACATCAAAATCTGAAATTTATAAATGGATCCAGGATGAATAGTTTTGTTTTTTAAGATGTGCCGTTAAAAATTATTAAAACTGGCTCTAGAAAACTGTGTGCTAAATTGTGAGAAGTCCACAGTGGCAGATCTTAATAAAAGGAAAAGAGTCCAATTATACTAGAGTAGACAGTTAAGGTTTACAGTTAAAATAAAAGTTAATCAACAAACATTGCATTTATAATACATACTATTTTTAGTAAAAATATTCTTGAAATCCACACAATTTTTTATTAAATTGTTTATAAACTTGAGTGTAAATTTGTATAGATTGTTTCTGATTGTATTGCTTGTTGTGTTATTGCTTAATGTTCTTAATTATAGAGAATCTTGCAGTATTTGGCCTTCATATTTAGAATTTTGTACATACCATATCTCTCATTTGCATTTGACATTGGTGGATTCTCAAATATTAGTTGTACAAGCAGATCTTTTAAGCTGAATAAGACTTGCAAATGAACACTCATTGGGAAATCCACTCACTCAAATCTTTCTTGTTGGCCTTTGTACTTCTTTAATTTCTTTGACAGCAAGGATGTGTATAGGCTAATGTTGAAGTTACATTAACCCACTCATATGTTATCCTGTCTTACAGCTTGTGTATATTTATTTTTCGATTTTTTAAACTATTTTAGAATATATATATATATATATATATATATATATATATTTACGGAAACAAGGCACTTGATGGTCCTGTGTTATACAGCGACCCATGCAGGTCCATCAAGCCCCCTATTTAAACCTTCATATAACCGTGTTATGAATTTGTTCTCAGCATACATTTATGTTTTATAACTTGCTTGATAAATGTATGCTAATATTTTTTAATATATAAAAACTTTTGTCCACATGCTGGTCCGCGTGTAATGAGCGGTCCATGTTGGTCCTTTTTATACACCGTACAATTAAGCGGTACATGTTGATCCACGGGTCGTGTGGTTGGTGGTGGGAGAAAGAGGGGAAGGGACCTGCATCTGCCTTTTGATTGTAATATATTGAAAAGACCTGTACTTGCCTTTCGTTTGTAAAACTCCAAGTTGTAAAGCATTCATTTCACTTATTTTATTTCATTTTAAGGTAATCAATAATATTTATTACCTTAGGTGAAAGTAACAGAATATCTTGGATAATCATTAATATTAAAACATAATTTGCTGTTGCATCTGATCTGTGGCCTCCTTATTACCCACAGACATTTATTGTATTTCATAATATTAAACATATATTTCAATAGAATGGCATTTTCAAAATCATACGCATTAAAAATATTTTCAGTTTAAACTATTTCTATATTTACAATTATACATAGATATGGTAATGCGCATGTTTTAATGTAGGTAAAATTTATCTATGCTGTGCATTTTTGTCATAATACTGTTTTTTAATTTGTTAATGGGTCGCGTTTCTGTAGTGAATTTAACATAAATGTTAATTGACAGTGGCTGGTGTACACACGGAGAATATTATGCCTCAAGCGTCTCAATTATTGCTGGGTAGTTGTGTGGTCAGCAAATCAGCGAAAGGATTGCATTGAAATAGATAAAATAACAGCTTTATTTTGCCAGAAAATTATAAATTTTAAAGCACTCTTCAAATTATTTTTTATTTTAAAATTTTAAACATCTACATCACATATATCACCCTAAAACACTAAAAGAATATAAACATTCTACATTAATATCATTTTTAAAATAATACACCAATCATCAATGATGAACTTAAATCTAAGAATCGTTTTTAATTTAAACTAATTTTCCAATATGATCAGGGACCAGGAATGTATACACGTATAGGCCTACTAATTCCATACTAACTGCTGAATTACATCTACCCATTTATACTATAAGATAACCAGCAACATATTATTTTGTCTCCTAAAATTATAAATACGGAATGAAATGAAAAATAAAAGTTGTACATTTTATAATAAATCTGCCATAAAAAATTTAATTATAACTATGTGATATTGAAGGGAGTTGAATTCACTAAAAGCTAAAAAATAAACATTAACCAAGTTTATACAAATAATGTCTTAACATGTCAATTTATTGTGGACAAAATCTTGAGCTGATCTTGTAAAATATTATTAGTTCTCAGGTACTGCACTTAATTGTAAAGTTTTGAAATTTATTCATTTTTCCTAAATGTTTTATAGATATAAGTGCACACAAATTTTATTATTTTATTAAATTCGCCAATTTTTAGGTCATTGGCACCTTTAACAATTGTAAGAATACAGAAGGCCAATGTGCAATACTGTTTCTTATGTTACCCCTTTTTATTGGCCCTTTATTTGTATTTTTATTTGTAAATATCGAATGTAACATGTGATGTTAGTCTTCCACTACTTTAGCCTATACTGGTTATGGTTGTATTTTATTTAACAATCATACAAGAATTTACTTCCTCAAATTACATTTTAAATGTTGATTGCAAGAAACCACTGAGCACTACTTTAAAGTTACTGAATTTGGGAAGAAATATTTTGGTATTACACAATGAGATATTACACAAGTATATCTCCATATAGCATAATATAAAACCATAAAATGTAGCTAAGGTCTGTTCACACCACTCTACATTCACAGATGGTAAAACCAACTCTTCGTTGTACTCTGGATTAAAAGATCAAGTCAAGTCAAAGTCAAAAGCAAACTTTATTCGTGAACATAGAGTACAGAATATGTGTCAATAGATAAAAGTAATTATAAATTAGGTTGACAAATCTCTCCAATTTGAAAATTCTTCAACGGAGTAGAATGTCTTGTCGGCCAGCCAGGTGGTGAGACGTGTCCTGAATGGGAATAGTCTCTTCTCTTCTTTGTAGATGTCTTGGCAGTAGATTGAAAAATTTTGCTCCTGCATAGAAATGAAATGAAATATGCCTTTATTCAAGAGGCGGAGTTAGGGCTATTTAGCCTCTCTCTACCACTCAACCTCACATAATATACAGAATATATATACATATTTACATTTAATGACCTTAAAACTATAACAAATTCCATTTTAAATTTAAATTTAACCAAAATTATATACTACTATGTAATAATTAAAAATCAAATTTATCAGCTGAATATGTAGAAAATTTTCAAACAAAGATAAATTAAAACTTAAATTAACAATTTACTTTTTAAATAATTTCTTGTTTCTTGCATAGGAAGGTTTTTTGGCAAACATTGCAAGTCTGTAAGATTGAAGGTTGAAATTTACTGCGTTTCTGGTGTTGTGGGTATGGATGTCAATGAATCTTTCAGCATTGCTTGTGAGAATGTGATTGATGGACTGAAAGATAAACAAGGCAGTAACAGTTTGGATACCAAGGTCTTTAAAGGCACTTCTACAAGTGTCTCTTGGTCCCAAGCTTGCTAGCACTCTCTCACAGCCTTTTTCTGCATTATTAGGACTCTATTCAGATTTTCCTGCAGTTGATCCACCCCAAACAAGCAGTCCATATCTTATGTGGGATTCAAATAGTGAGAAATAAGCAACTTTAGCTGTTGCGAGGTCTGTGACAGCTCTAACTCTTTTGAGCACATACAGGGCAGTACTCAATTTGTTGCAGACCAAATCAACATGAGGTGTCCAAGATAGAGCACTGTCTACAATAATTTCCCAAGTACTTAGTTTCTTCCTCCACCTCTAACATCGGGAGTCCAGCATTTTCATTTTGTGCTCTACTAAACAGTACTTGCTTTGTTTTTTTCCTTCGTTTAGTGCCAAGTTGTTAACATGACAGTATTGTTTTGGCTACATTTAAAGCAATGAAGGCCTTACAGTCTAAATTATCAGGTTGCTTTTTTCTGCCAACATCAAAGCAGTATCGTCTGCATACATTGTAGAAGAGGCATACTCACTGAGATGATTGGGTAAGTCATTAGTGAACAGTATATAGAGTACTGGTCCAAGGACGGATCCTTGAGGAACCCCTCTACTGATAGGAAGTTGGTCAGATCTTGCATGGTAAGTTGTGTTGTTCACTGTATATTTGATCTCAACCAATTGAGTTCTATTTTTCAAGTAGCTTGAAAACCACCTTTCTTCTGTATTGTGAATTCCCAATGTTTTAAGCTTTTTAATGAGCAAGTTATGTCCCAAACTGTCAAATGCTTTAGAAAAATCTAAGAACAAAGCTGTGGTCAAGTTTTCCTTCTTCCAACTGGTCTATTACACCTTCAACAAAACTTATGATGGCTGTAGTGGTGGATCTTCCAGGTAGGAAGCCGTGTTGGTGTTCAGATAAGAGATTGTTAGAAGAGAGGTGTCTCATCAATCTTGTTAAAACAATTTTTTCAATTATTTTTAGAAATCGTAGGAATAAGAGATAGTCGGTCTATAATCACTTGCAACTTTGCATGTCTTTTGTTTATTTATCGGGATAACCTGAGCTACTTTAAGATCGTCTGAAAAAATGCCTTGTAAGGAGAGACTTGTTAATTATGTTTGTCAATGGAAGCCTGATTTCTTCGACTATATATTTCAATACAGTGGATGATATATCGTCAATTCCAGCTGAGGGTTTTGATTTCAGTGAAAGAATTGTTTTTTCAACCTCGGTTAGATTTGTCATTTCGAACTTAAAATCAGAAACATTGTTGATTATGTCCATTTGGTTGTCAGTGAGGTCAAGATTTTGACCGGCTTCTTTCAGTGTTGTCCTCCGCTACAGTTGTGAAATAAGTATTTAGGTGTTCTGCTGCTATTTGGAGTGGATTCTGAGTTTTCTTTCCGTCAACTTCCAGTTCAATTGCTGATTCCGTGCATTTTTTTTGTCGTTCACTGTTTATGGTGTCCCAGATCGCTTTAGGCTTGTTATCAGCATTGTTAATAAAGTCGGCAGTTGCTTGTCTTCTACAAAATTTCAATCTCAAATCATATGCTTTTTTCCTTTCTGCTGTTAATCTTTTTGCCTCAACCCCAGGTCTTAATTTTTCTTGCTCAAGAGCCTCAAGAAAGTCTTTTTGAAGTCTGTTAGCAACAGGGTCTGACATGCTTCTAAAGTTATGCCTTTGTTTGGATGTAGATTTTTTGTAAGGGCAGGCTGTGTTCATTGCTGAGGTGAGGATGCCACTAAGTTTTTTGTACGCTGTGTTTACATTTTCTGTATTTATGATTTCATCCCATTCCTAATCGCGGAGAATTTCTTTTAGGTGGTCCAAATTTTTCTTGTTTAAGTGCCTTCTTTCTGAATTTACAATGGGCAGAGGAGCTGAACACTTGTAGATTGAGCTTAGCTGTGCTTTATGATCAGAAATCCCAGTAGTGAATGTAGAGACATTGATTTCTTGAGGAGTGATATTACTACATACACAGTCTATAGATGAAGATGTAGTATTTGTCTCTCTGGTAGGTGGGAGTTGTAAACGGTGAATATTGTATGCTGCCAAAGTATTAGTTAGCTTTGCGTTGTCCCTATCTTGTTTTAGACAATCGATATTTATATCCCCCATGATTATAATACGTGACTTCCATACAGGTACAGTGTCCAAAATGTCAGATACATGGTCAAGGGCTACGTCAAGATCTCCTCCAGGTGGCCTGTAGATTCCCAAGACATAAGTGCATTCCTGTCCCTCTGAGATAGCAACTAGTTGCGTTTCACACACCATTTCTATTGATGGTTTTGCAATGATTGGTTCTATTTTATATCCAAATGTATTGTTCTTATAAATGGCAACTCCTCCTTTCTTATGTGTGTCCCTGGAAAAACCTGCTATGAGATCATAATTTGGGATTCTGGTATTTTCAAGATGTTCATTTTTTAATCCGTGTTCAGTAAGAATTACCAGACCAGGATTTGTGTTCTCAAGCATGTGACTCAATCTATTTACCTTGTTTGCTAATGAATCTACATTCTGGTGAAGAATTGTCATTTGACAATTTTTTCCTCCATGTGTTCTATTTTGATTTTTCTTGGGATTCTTATTGTGAGGACGTTCACTTAGTTGGTTTTTTAAACCAGTTGCTTTGTTTTCCAGAAAGAATTTATGAAGGTTTTTGTTTTTTGAAATTGTTTCAATTTGGATTTTTTCCTGGGCACTGTTTCTAAAAAATTCTTTTGAACATTTTGGGCTGGTATCATGTTGTAGTTTTTGGCCATGTGTTCTTTGTAAAAAGTTATATTTTCATTAAAAAAGTCATCTACAGTTTGGCCCTCTGAAAATTTCTTTGAATTTAAGGGTGGTTTGCAGCTGAAAGGATATGTGATAATATGATCATTTTGTCTGTTTGTTTTAATTATAGAGTTGAAAAAATGAACATCTGTCTCACCTACAATGATGCTGGCGTCTTTCTCATTACTTGGAGCAAATGCAGTAGGTGTAGCCTGTGGGGTTGTCGACTGGCTGGGGTCCTCTGTCAAAGATGTTGTGGACAGTTTTTTGGTCAGGGTTTGACTGACTCCCTCCGTCAATACCGAAGCCTGTGGGGTTGTCGACTGGCTGGGTTCCTCTGTCAAAGATGTTGTGGACAGTTTTTTGGTCAGGGTTTGACTGACTCCCTCCGTCAATACCGAAGCCTGTGGTGTTGTCAACTGGCTGGGGTCCTCTGTCGAAGATATTGTGGACAGTTTTTTGGTCAGGGTTTGACTGACTCCCTCCGTCAATACCGAAGCCTGTGGGGTTGTCGATTGGCTGGGGTCCTCTGTCAAAGATATTGTGGACAGTTTTTTGGTCAGGGTTTGACTGACTCCCTCCGTCAATACCGAAGCCTGTGGGGTTGTCGATTGGCTAGAATCCCCTGAAGTAATTGATGATTTACTTTTTGCTACTTGCAAAGAGACACTAAAAACATTGTCCCCCTTGCCACTATTTTTAGGTTTTCTGTAGCTAGTGTTCATGTTATGTCCCTTTGGTTTGTGTTTCTGATTGTAGTTAGCAAGGTTAGAAAATGATGTTATTGTGTCTTTGTTGGGTTCAAGATTAAGATTATTGAGTTGAGCTGACAGTCCGTCAATCTTGAGTTCCACTTCATCTTGCCTTCTACATAACCGAGCTAATTCAAGGACGATTGGTGTGTTTGTCAAAGTGCAAAAAGTCCCGTCATAGGTCTGGGTCTCAGTAGACTTGAAACATTTTTGTTTTTTTGTCTCATCAGCAATGTCATGTAGATTATGACGAGCTTCATTGCTTAATCTAGACATTTCTTTTTCCAAATTGCTTATTTTATTTAGATATTGCCTAAGCAGTTGGCCCTGAGCTTGGTCATGATCCTCAAAAATTTGTTGCAGCTCAACTTGCTGTTGTTTACTTTTCTCCAATTGGAGAAGTGTCTCTTGCAATTTTCCTTGGAGAGCTTCGATTCTATTTAAGTACTGTTCTTCATTAGCTAGAAGATCCTCTACTTTAGCTTCCATACTAGCTAGGTTGGCTTCATGTTTGGAGTTACACGTACGTAAATCTTGAACTTCTTGAACTAATTTAGTATTCTCGTGTAGTAGAGCATTTCCTGCTTCTGCTGCTAAAGTTGAGGAGATTTCCAGGTCAGATTCATCTAAAGTTTCATGGACCTGTAATTTTGACTTTATCCCCTCTAGGTCTGAGATTTTATTGCTATTTTCGGATAAAAAAGAGTTTTCTTTGATGGATGGATTTTTAGATGTTTTGCAATTTTCACACATCCACGACTTGACATCCGACCTAGACATTTTATTAAGTTTATTTGGTAAACTAATACATTTCTCATGGTACCAAAGCTGGCAGAGGCCTGTGCATTTAATTCCTGAGTATCTGACCCCAATACTACAGACACCACAAGGGTTTTTAGTTAATGACATTTTATTCTCAAGGGGATTATTCTATGAATGCAAAAATAAAAATGTAGGCAAAAGAATTATTTTACTATTGTTTTTGGTATCAGATTAACAGAATATTGACAGCTTTTATAATATTACTGTAAGCAGTAGCCAGTGTGTGAGGTCAGGGTGGCGAGTCAGCAGTCAGCATATGGAAGGTCAACGCTTCACCATTGTGACATACATCAGGCCGTCTGTCTGTGAGCTGGAATGTCTCGTTGGAAGCAATGTATTGAGTAGCTGTGAGCTGGCAGTGAGTGTGACGTCACAGCTTGTATTGCCTTTCAGGTGGTCAGTGTCTATCTCTTTGATATAATAAAGTTCATTTAAGACATATATTTCACCAAATAGAAAATTTTACTCTGGAGTTAGATACAAGTTCTTCTTCTGTGTAGTAATGGTGATGTGTAAAATATTGCTGCCTTTGAAAGTAGGTTAGCTTGTAGTGTTGATTGTGTTTCTTTACTTTTGGTTGTGTAGCTTATAAGTTTATAATTAGAAGAGACTTACAGTTACTTGATGTTGTAATGGTGAGTAGTTAGTAGGCTATTTGTTGGTTTAAACCACTAAAAACTTCACTTTTGATGGGAGCACTTTCACAGTTACTGATGAGTGTCCGCCATCTTGAATGGGTTTTGGTACATAAAAGCAACATAGATCTTTTCACATTCTAATTCTGTATTAAACATATCGGAGTTAGTTAATAGTATACGAGGGTGGTCTGAAAACTTTGCTTTCTGAACGTGAAGATGGAAGGTTCGTTAACAAAAGCTACTGAATTTCGTCTGTTGACAGTTACTAAAAAAAGTTTTAGCTATTTTTGACGTGCCGTTTTTATGTAACAGTCGAGTCAGTTGATGTGAGTGTTTTTGTGATATGGAGACGATTATCGTGCTGCCATTAACTATTTGTGTTTGAAAGGCAATTTTTTTAAGTAAAAAATGAGTTGGATTCTGTATATGGAAACTCTGCACAAGCATTTACCTCAGTGAAATTTTGGGCTGCTTCATTTAAAAATAGCCATAAGATCTTGAGAGACGATGAACGTTCGGGACGTCCAAAAACTGCAACTACCCATGAAATCATCGACAGAGTTAACCAAATGGTGTTAGACGACCACCGAATTAAAGTGAAAAATATAACAACATTTAGGCATGAGAAATGTGTCCGCGCGTTTAATGTCACGTTTACTCACGTTAGACCATAAAGGTTCGAGGATGAACATATCCAACGCTCTTCTGGCGCAGTTTAGGTAAAATAATCCAAATGCGCTGATTAATTACTGTAGATAAAACTTGACTACACCATTATACACCCGAAAAAAATTACAAAAGGGGAACAGACTCAAGAAAAGAAAAACTGCTGCTTCTTTGGTTAGGAAAGATATGACGACTGTTTATGCGATATTAATAGAATTAATTTAATAGATTAGCTTCAAAAAGGAAAACCATTACAGGAGCATACTATCCATCATTACTTGACAAGGTAAAGGTAGACATTTTTTAAAGAAACGCCCACATTTGTAGAAAAAGAATATAATGTTTCACCAAGGCTACGAACCTTCTCGTCCCTTAGCGGTTATAATGGCGAAAATCCATGAATTACGGGTTTAACTGCTTAACCATCCGTCTTACCAGATCCAGTCCCAAGCGAATTCTTTTCGTTCCTTCATCTCAAAATTGCGCTCGGAGGACAATGTGATCGTCAAATGAAGAGGCAATCGCCTTCGTGAATAATTATTTTTCAGAGAAATATTCCGAGTACAATTTTTACGGGTTACAGAGATGCTATCGCTGATAGAAGTGTGTATAGTGACAAGGAGACTATGTTGATTTTTTTTATTTCACAAATTATGTCATGTTTGTTAGGTCGGAAACTTTTCAGACCACTCTCGTAGATATAAAGCATTATTAATGGCTTTTAAGACCTACATACATTGAATGTAGAAAATATTTGTCAAGTTCATAAATTAGAACAAAAAAAAACGGATGGATATCAAAATTTTCATAAATAATTACTTATTTAAAGTTACATGTATCTTAAAAATGTCTATATTTAAATCAAATATAATTTAAGAATTTTATTATGAATAAAATAAAAATATTATTACAAGCCACTTTTCTAGCACGTACTGTAAAATGTATTATCCTTATTATCAATGATTTTTAGGCCTGGATATAACATGAAGGTATTAATAATATTATAAATATAAAATTACTTATGTTTGTTTGTTTTGCTTTCACGATTTAACTATTTAACCCATTGTACTGCAATTTTACGTAGACATTCTTAGGGTTCCTTGGATGAATATTTGCATATTCTTATTTCGAAAATCTCTTTGGGCTACGCCCTACTGGTCTATAAAATAGCTAAAAATTCCATTTTCCGCCCCCGTCTCTACAGTTACAAAAATTAGTTAATTAAAAGAGCCTCTTAAATGTCAACTGTTGTAAAATATTATAGGTGCGAATTTTGCAAATTGATTATTTTATGATTATCATTATAAATTTCTTTGTGTTAGGGAACCGCCCCAAATAGAGAATGGAGTGAAAGTACCGATAAAAAGGTTTAAAAAAATATATATTTTTTTAATACATATCAACGTTTTTACACACCTAATGCTTAAGCCGAATAAGGCTGCTTTACTCATATGTGCATTGCACTTGATTAGGGGGTCTAGCCTAATAAGCCCTCCCCTCCCCAATTCTTTCACATTCATGAAAACGAATTCAAGATATTTCTATCGATTTAAACACTACACGACACAGCAATAACAGCTAAATATACTCTTATGAGATAAATATAGAAGAGGTTTCCAATGTTGCTTGATTTTGAAACTTCAACGCCGCGCCTTAGTTTTCCGTATATATAGTTGTTTTAATTAAATCAAAATTTTCCTGAAAAATAGTAACACTTTCAAAGTAATATGTTTATTTTTATGGTTAATGTTAGCAAAAACAATACGAATATTAATTGTCCTATTTGTGTTATTTTTACTTAATAATTAAGGTTCATAACATGATGTTAACAAAAATAAAAAGAATGTTTAACGTATTTAAAATGACAAATGAAAATAATAAAATTGTTTCAGTTTTAAAGAATTTCCTTAAGATGTGAACCTGGCAATCAGCGATAAGATAGATGGTCGCTTAACATTGCTTTCCGGATACCAATCCAAGAATAAACGGCAGATTTTCCAAATAAACCTATATAGAGCACACATAGTAAATATTGTAACAGTTATGAAAGAATGAAGATTACTCCATATAAGAAAAATATCATATGGGAAATCCACCGCTCCTTCCCAGGAAAGAAAGCATCGCTATCAAATGCTCCTAATCTCTGTTATGTATATATGATGGATAAACACTCAGTAAATCGCGTTAAATTACTGATTCCATCCTAGAGTTTAGAATATTTGTTTGCACTAAGTCTGGTGCATAAATCTTAAAGCAAGGCGTTCTTAAAAGTGTGTCACAAAGTTCTGTGTCTGATAGTACCCTAACCAAATATGTCCTATAAGGAACTGAGACCTATTTGATTGGATTTAATCTCTATCAACATTTAAACGCTACGGGACACTAATGCACAATACTGTTTCTTATTTACCATTAAATGTTAAATACATACTGTAACTTTTGATGTTAACCTTTCACTGAACCCATTTCGTTTATAATTAACTGCATGTTATCCTACGATAATACTTGAATTCCTTTCTCCAAATAACATATAAATGTTTCCGTCTTATTGCAAGAAACCACTGTATACTAATTTAAAGTTACTAAACACGGGAGGAAGTATTTCCTCACTACATAATGAGTTACATCAAATCATAGATGGTATCTCAAAGTAGAATAATAAGAAGAATCTGCAAATCTGTTCACACTCTACATTATCATTTGCAAAACCGAGGTCTCGTTATACTCTGCATTACCTGAAGGTTTAACAAAGGCAACACATATAAGCTTTTCACATATTACCTCAATATAAGTCGTAAGGGAATAAGTTAATAATATAGGAATACAGCAATATTACAGGATTTTTACGATTAATATATGTGGAAATGAGAAAATGTTTGTGATGAAGTCCACATTAAACGTCCGATGCCGATAATAAAAAAGTGAATTTTGTACTGTACGTAGACAAATAGTAACTTCAGGACGTGACATTTCTTAATTTTAATGATTTGAGAAAATTAAATTTGTTAAGATTAAATATAGCTTTAAAATGTCTTTACAAAATATGTAAATAGTTAAAAAATGTTTTATAAATAAATTCCTGACATTTTATTCAGCCAGACTACTTGCACCAACTTTAAAAATTCATATCTTTATCATTAACAGTTTTTAGTTATGGTTATGAGATGAATCCAAACAATTTTTTAATACCCAGAATCGCAGTCATTAGGAATAATCAAAAAGTCAACCTTAAAGATTGGCTGCCAACACAGAGTTAAGTGGGAGCGAGCGTTAGTTATTGAAGTGTTTTAGAAAAACTCATGAATGAATCCCTGACCAAGTGCAGGAGGTGCTGACCACGGTCACGGCACGCAGGACAAGAGTACTATTGTCGCGTCGTAGTGGTGTAGTAAGAGTACTATATTGGTCAACGGGGCGGATGTTCATTCTTTGTCATTCGACTGTTCGCTCTCTCTCGCCCACTCGCCCTGTTCTTGACAGAAGACTGGAAGCGAGTTTCCTCGGTGTCCTGCACCTGCACTGAATGCACTGTTTGCTCTGATCGCAGAGCTGAAAACTGTGCACTGAGCACCGAAGTAATAGAACCTGATCTGTCATGCAGTGATGAATATACCGAGCCAGCACCGCAGTGGTTATCTATGCATTAGGTTCAAGATGTAACCTAACCTATACTTCAGATTGAGAGCAAGCAAAGTAATTTCCTTCCTCTTTTCAATCAGCTTTCATTGCGCCCTCTCATGAATGACGTGGTAGGTAAAGTCAATCAATATATTAGAACAGCGTTACCTAAAATTATCGCATGAGTATTGAATTTTTTTACGATGTAAATGACACTGTAGACCGGAAAAAGTGCGTTAGCTGAATGATGAAGTAGTTAATATCTACGCATGTCTATATTTTAACTGTAATTAGGATTTTAGTCCAATATAAATTTTCATGATAGGCAGGTGTTTGAAAAATGATTGCTTTATGACAGATTTTTGATTATATTGCTATTTAATTAGCCAATTGGAATGGAACATCATGTAAGTTGATAATATATTAGGCCAACGATTTCAATGGTTGAGTGTTCTGAGTGGCGCGTTTATTATCTAGAAAGCGATAGCCTGGATTTATAAACATCAGGGAACTGCTCCAGAGAGAACAGCTAAATAAGACGATATTGAATTGAAGAAGATAACGCAATTATAATATCTTAACAGTGCATAATATTAAAAAGAATATTATAAAATGTTTTCTAATTGTGTGGTATTGGGTAAAACCTTTCGAACAAAATAAAGAGTATAACAAAGAAATGCTAATTTTCCACAATGTAAAATTCTTTTGATACATAAAAAAGTCATTGTAGTGTGTTGATGATTTAAAATAAATTTAGACATACTAGTATGCACAAGGGGGCAATTTGTCAGGCCAAAATATTATTTTGAAAATGTTGAATTTATTGTTAATTAAATAAATGTACCCCTTTCCTAAAAATATCACAGCTAACAGCTAAACATTCACGAAACAATATTTACTTTTGTACGAGTATGTTAATAACTTCTTCTTTAGTTATTATTTATTTTCTGAATATCCTGCACAAATAATTACTCAATAGAAAAAATGAGGTATTATTAATCTATAGTGTACAATTTTGTATACAAGTTTTGTGCTCAATACGAAACAAAGATATTAGTGTTATTACCACTCTCTGGCTAGTACCTAACCAAACTCTACAGAGTGACATGACCATCATGAAACTCAGTGTTCCTCAAATAGATATGAAGTTTCATGCACAATTTCAAGTCAATAGCACATTTAGTTATCGGAATATCGTTCGGAAAGACAGACAGAGAATCATAAATTAAGTTTTTCCAGCCCCTCGAGTTACAGGCTTCACTAATTTTGAACCAATAGCACTAACACTATTCATTAATTTAATAAATTCCTAAGGTTTTAAATTTGTTTGAACTAAATTTTTGAATTGTACAAAAACAATTTTACATAAATAAAATATATCACTAAATCTTTAAAGCAGAAATGTGTGTCTTTCCGTTTGTATCTCGGGGAGATCTATAGAACGGTAAATTTAAAATGTGGGAGGTTTATACAATCATATTTAGTATTATTGCCAAATTTAGGAACTACATTGGCTTTTTGAATCAATAAGCAATGGATGTATTGCTATTGTATGGATGTGGTCATGGATGTATTTAAATATAAAACTATAGACTTTAATAGATGATTCTACGAGTTTTTTCACTCCGGAGCAAACCGATATGAACCTCTGGAAATTCGTCTGAGTCGTCCCAAATCTGCTTTGCCGGCCCAGTCTCGGTAAACAATATAATAATATTTCATATTACTCTATATTTAATTCTTATAAAACATTTATCAAAGGTTTTAAATTCAATCCCATCCTTCCCCATCAAAAACAATACCATACTTTGCTGCTTTTTTATTAAGGACATTTTAATAAATCATTATTACCAGTTTCCTTAAAAACATTTCTCAATAAATATTATAAATCTCGTCACTTTACAAGAAAAGTTAAATTTTTTCTTTGGCGCTCAGTGCAGGACACTGTCAATATTAGCACTATCAACAAAACATTTACTGTATTCTAGATTTAATGGAACTTTACAGTATAAAACATGTAAACAATAAAAACACAAACCACGAAATTCCTTTATATGTAGCTAGATCGGGGTTTGACTTGGGATAATCACATCGACCACGCTTGTGCAGAAATTGCATCAGATATTTTTGCTCTTCGCAACTTGGCACAGTATTGCTCCATCGGAGTCGTGAAAACGGCATATTTTTGCCTAATCTATCCTCATATAGGGTATGGAATTAAACTCTGGGTAGCTGTGCAAAACACAAGTTCAATTCAATTCAATTCAATTCAAAACCTTATTTATTTCCAAATAAAGAAATTACAGTTCCATAATAGAGTAATATATACTATAGTAATTTTCAAGTATGATTAAAACATTAAAATTACTTAAAATATAGGAAAAAAGTACCCACATAGGCAAGCCTGTGCGTGGGCACGAGTCGTTGAAAAGATAGGTCGACCCACATTGCCGATAAGTTTTAATCATATATAACTCAGATATGTAGCACACTTAACACACTCACTTAGATACATAAATACATAAACCTAGCTCCCATTACAAAGAGCTAAAAAAAGTAAGTAAGGTAACGGGGCATAGGCTAGTAACAGACATGAGCTTGAAGTAAAAGAAAAAGAAGCAGAAAATCCTATCTGTAATTGGATGCAATAACGTTCTCCGTTGCCTCCCCTCCCAAATCCGTGAGCCAATTAACCAGTAGCTTCTTAAATATTCCAATTTTTATATTATATATATATATATATATATATATATATATATATATATATATATATATATATATCGTATGGGGGACAAAGGCAGCTATCCATAAATAAATAAATTAAAAATTACAATTATTAAAAAGTACGTAAGAACAAAGTTCTTGAGTCATAAATTAAAAATAATATTAAAATCTCCCGTCACAAAGCTAAATCCAAATTACTGAGCCAGTTTAGAGACCCATCCTCTAAACCACTCAGACCAGCCAGACCACCAGAAAACAATCGCAAAGGCAGTCGTTTACAATGTGCTCAATTGTCTGAGAGTTTGCGCCACAATCACAAGTTTTTATATTATAAAAATCAGTTAATGGTCTCGGTAAATTTCTAATCAAAATTTGCATTATATAATGAGAATTAGTTAATGTAAAGCTTTTAGTTAATCTATCTGTTAAAATATTTACTGAAACCGAAATCCTAGTTCCGTACCTATGGTTAGTTCGTCTAAAAATTGTGTTATTGTTTTTATACATATACAAAACCAATGTTTTTACATATAGCTGCCTGACCCCCAAAACTCCCATATCATTAAAAAGTGCAGATGATGCATAACGGTTACCTTTACATAGGGCAGTCTTAAGAATGGCTCTTTGGACAACATTTATAGGTTCTAATACTGATTTTTGGCACCACCCCAAGCTATAATACCAACCAATAACATTGATAGACAATAAGCAAAATAAGCAAGTTTCAATTCATTAAAATTTAAAATTTCACGTAGCTGCCTAAATACAAAAATAAATTTTCTTAATTTGTTTTTCATGTAATCTATGTGCTCTGCCCAACGCATCCGTTTGTCAAACATAATTCCTAGATATTTATATGAATCGACACTGCTTATAGTGTCACAACCGCATGTTTCACTCGAGAAATTGCCACAGGAATGAAGTTTTAGACTATTTTCATTAAAATCATTATTAGTTCGTAATGAAATTGGCAAGAATTTCGTTTTGGAAACATTTAAAGATAATAAGTTTTGATCAAACCATTTTTTTACTATGGATAAGCCACGTAATGTCTTAGTTTTGACTTCTCCCCAATTCTTTCCTTCGTATAGTATTGCGGAATCATCTGCAAAGAGAAACAACTCACCCTCGACCCCAAGTTGGAACGGGTCTTCCTTCATTCTCCAAAAAAGAACTGTGAGAATGATTTTTGGTTTGAGAGCCAGAGAGTCATGCAGAGATGCTTTTAGGGAAGTCGGGTTACTGACTCTGTCCTGTTTCTATATTCTCAAGGTGATCCTTTACTCCAGATCAAAGTGCGCTTTGTTCGAAGGGAGGGGGTGGTTTCACTATCATGGGAGTAGAGGTAACTTGATAACTTTCGAGTCCAACAACACAGAAGAAATGCTTTCAGAATTTTGCCTTCTCAAGTTTGTGTCGGACTAATAACAGTCTCCCTGAAGGTATCAAAACTATTTTGGTGCCAGAGGCATTTTACTCTGTTGACGAGTTCATGATGAATCGCTGAGACAATTAAGAGCACAACAATTCACAAAATCGTTTTGTCAGACCTGTAAACGTTAATAAAATAATAATAATAATCTCTTTATTGCATTATTTTAACAATTTTTACATCGTATCGCAATAGCCAATAGTTTAAAGTAAATTTACACGATTTTATCTACAAATTAACGCAACCTCATATTCACAATTCCCACAATCATTCAAGACACAATCGCATTGACCTCAGATCCAGCACTCTCAAATATCCCAGTGGCTTATCATGAATTTATCAACAGAGTAGAAAGCCTTGGACACCAAAAGGAGATTGAGACGCGTTTTAAATCAATTTTGATTATTAGAAATTTTGATTTCTTCAGGGAGCCTGTTGATTAATCTGACACCAACTTCTTGCGGTAGATGTTGCGCTAATGTCGATGAGTTCGAAAGTTGTCCCTGCCTTCAGTGTCATATTGATGACCGTTCCTGCCACGAATCAAGATGCACCTTGATCTGCAGTACATGATCACCTCAAAAATATAGAGACAGGGCAAAGCCAGCAATCTCAACTCTCTGAAATATTCCCTACACGACTCTCTGTAATTCAAATTTTCAATGATTCTGACAGCTTTTTTCTGAAGTCTAAAGACGCACTCCATTTTTTTTTGCACAACTTCCCCAAAGTCTTATTCCATACGCAAAATGAAGATGGATTAGGCCATAGTAGACCATTTTTAAAACTTCTGGGGGAAAAAATTTGGCTAGATTGCGCCGAGCACAAATAGTTGCCCCTCGGTTCGGGCCGGCAAAGGATGATTCAGAAGCCTGGTTCCTGGAAGGACTGAAATTGTTTAAGTTTATCTTCTGTGTGAACAGAGCCCTTTCATAGTTCCGGGAGTTTAATATGGAAGTGAGGTCATTAGATACCATCAATATCTTTATAGTTATAACGAGAGAATAGCTACTGAGTGGTTGGTAGGTGTTCACATTATGTTCGATTGATTTCGGTTTATTGAAAAAACTTATCTGGCAATTCTTTCACCGATCTTTATTTTAGAGGAATTAATGATTTTAGTTCATCCTGCACAGTTTGTATGAATTACCATACTAGGAAGGATGCGTTAGATTAAAAAAAGATTGCATTTACGTGTTAGGAAAATAATTATGTTTCATCAAGATCCATTTTTGCACATATTTAATGTAATCGAGATTTGTAGTAGTATTTGGATAATATATAACTAAAAATGTAGTTATCTCAAATAAATATTTTCCCCGTGAAAACGATTGTTTTTAACACTAAATATTAAACTTTGAATAAACCAATATTTACAAAGATTTTACCAATGTGTGAATTCCTATATTTTAAAAATTATTAGAATAAAAGTACCAAGTATGCCTACCCTCGAATAGCAATGAATTTTCTACAATTTGCGAGCGGATGTGACAAGTGTATCATTAAAACAAGTGACATTTGAGTCAAACAGCAAGAAGAAGTAAATCAATTCTTGATTTGCTCATCATTTTTAATTCTTCATGCTCAGTTCATGATTCTGAAACCTTTTATCACCGGGTAAAAAATATACATGATTATTAAGCATACATTCAGTATAACTACGTACCTGACTGAGCAAGTACAAAAAAACGAGGCGATCACAACATACGTAATTAATGCAGCTGCCGTCTTATTGTCGTCTGGTAGATCCAAAGATCCCAGTCGGCAAGAAAAATTTTAAATTGCGCAGTTATCTATCTATTAGTTGTATACATAAATGATCGGAAGATGCGGCTTTGCTATCGTCTGTTCAGTAAAGAATGACCATCAGTGCACTTTGCTATATCAGTTTGGTCGGCCATAAACTTACCGTCATTAAAATTCTGACTACCGCCGCAAATTATATAAACACCATGGTTTTGATATGAAAAGGGGTTTTTTGGTTATAGTTTAAGGGGAATTTATTTTTCATAAGGTTTCAATGTGATATCAATGCAGCAGAGTACGGTAGCCCGACCTAGTTGTAGTGTTAGCGCATTCGTTGCCGGACCTAAAACTTTGAAGTAATAATAGCGCAAAATCAATTCTCCTCTGTGACCGCTCCTTCGTTTACTAGTACAATCGCTCTTCTCTGTACCGAATTTCCTCCTTATTCTGTTTCATAAGATCCTTGTATTGATTGGTCACCTATGTGGACGGACAGGATACGACTAGTAAGGGTCTCTTAAGAAATACAATTGGTATGCGAGGCAAAATCTGCAAGGCCCCATGGCAAAATCTGACTCAGATGCGTGGCCGGAAGCCAACTAGCATTACTTCTTAAAGCAATGAAGTTATCTAGATGCAAATATAAATTAATGACGAAACTGAAGGTTCTTTAATATATTTTTTCTAAAAGAGGGATTGGTACCCGATGAAAGCGACCTTTGAAGAAAGTAGCCGCGTTAAGTTTGCCAGCTATTTAATTTCAATAAGACAGTAGATATGTTAAAATTAGCCTCCATATGAGATGCATTACATTCTATTGAACATATTAACGAAAAGGGGAAGGCTTTTTCCAGTTTGGAATACCTATTCTATTAAACTTGCGTTCTTGAAATACTGATCTGGAACAACCATCATACGATAAACAAACTATAAAGCTAAACGTGGCAGCAGTAGTTTCAAACTGAGGCATCGCCGGGTTGATCTTATTTCGTGGAAATGTAGACTAACAACGTGGCTGATTGTGCATGTACTTTTTATATCAATGGTTTGAATTTTAATGAGAGTGCGTTTGTGGATATATCAACCTAAATGCCTAAGCGCTGATGGTCAGTTACAACAGGCCGACGACGAAACCGGCCCTTCTGAATTGTATGGTGTGGCTCGCCTGGGTTGACCATTCAGGGTTGTGTGTTGTGAGTTTATTTTTGGAGTTAGACTTTTTTATAACCACCATTGTATCACATTTACACTGCATTATAACCCAAAAAATTTTGTCACACCAAGAGCCACTCACCCTGTATACTGGATTAGATGCAAAATGAATTAAATGTCTCTAACACTTTTTTCAAATTTTGGAAACAACTCATTTTAGTTATAAAAATACAATTTCTATTACCCTCATTACGCAAAAATATTAATGTTGCATTGAAATTAATAACACATACGGACCTATCTGTTATATTTAATTGTGTAGTTTGTTTTTTACCACTAGTCTCCATGACTGTAAGGGATAATATAGGTATACATGTGAATTAAATGAATTACTATATCAGTTGCCCTCAGTGGCGTAGCAAAGTGGGGGGGTCCAGGGGGTCCGGACACCCCCCCCCCCGAAATTTTAAGAAGTATTAAAAAATAAAGCATAGAGCAGGAGAAAAAAGGATAGTTATCATTACTCTTGTCTACAAAGATTAAATTGATTGATTTAATTGATTAAATTGATAATCAATATGTTACCGCTGTTAAAAATATAATTGTCCTTTCGTTTAAATCATAAAGTATCAAACGAGTAAAAGTATAAATCGCAAAGTAACCTGAACCGTAACACGACGAACAGTTTAAATTAGCGACCACTTCGTTCAAATTCGTCTTGGGGACGTAAAATGACAGCTTAGAATTAAGTTACGACGTTGATTTTAGGTGTCATTAAACTGTAGACGTGTATATAATTATCGAAAAAATATAGAAAATCACTTTCGGTCGGAAAATACACTTGAAAAACTCTACTGATTAGAACTTCAACTTATTTGGACTTCAGTGTTTGAGGTAAACGTGGTGTTTTCAATTGAGTTAGGACGACAATTTTTGTTATCATTAAACTGTACACTGTACCTATATAATTATCGAGAAAAAAATCACTTTCTGTCGGTAAATACCAAAGAAAAGCTCTCTATAGATTAAAGTTTTGACGATTTTGGATTTCAATAGTTGAGTGGTTGAGGTAAATAAAAGTGGTACTTAGAATTATGTTAGGACGTTGATTTTATGTATTAATTCTACGCCGACTAATACATATTTATAATTATCGAGAAAAAACGTTAAAATCACTTCCGGTTGGAAAATACCGAGGAAAAGCTCTACTGATTGAGATTTTGACGATTTTGGATTTCACTGGTTGAGTCGTTGAGGTAAAAGTGGTACTTAGAATTATGATAGAACATTGATTTTGGATATCAATTGAACGCCGACTGATACCTATATAATTATCGAAGAAAAATTGAAAAAATCCCTTCCGGTCGGATAATACACCGTAAAAACTCTACTGATAAGAAGTTCCAACTACTTTGGATTTCATTGACTGAGGTGTTATTTCATTTTCCTTAGTAAGTATATTCCGATCGGAAGTGATTATTTTTGTTTTTTACTCGATAATTATATATTTATTAGTCGGCGTAGAATTATTATATAAAATTAATGTCCTAACAAAATTATAAGTACCACTTTTACCTCAACCACTCAACCAGTGAAATCCAAAATCGTCAAAACTTGAATCTGTAGAGAGCGTTTCTTCGGTATTTACCGACCGGAAGTGATTTTTTTCTCGATAATTATATAGGTAGTCGAGTACAGTTTAATGATAACAAAAAATCGTCGTCCTAACTCAATCAAAAATATCACGTTTACCTCAATAACTGAAGTCCGAAATAGTTGAAGTTCTAATCATTAGAGTTTTTAAGGTGCATTTTATTGCACTGTTATCTAGTCTGTCTCTCACAGGAAGCCCTCGAGGGTATCTTGGGTTAACTAGTTCTGGCAATATGCATTTGTAGTAAAAAGTAAAAAGTGGAATTTTAATTAAAATGTTAAAATTTTAATTCCTTTATTTTGTAATGGGTAATAGCTGCTCATGTAATGAGATTTGTTTAACAATCAAATGAAGCAATCATACATTAAGTCAAATAAAACCTATTATAGTTAGACTATAATATTGCACTAAACAAAATACCTCATAATGAAGTATGTCACTCATATTTTGAAAATATTGACATTATTCAATAATTTATTGTTCCCCAGGAGGTAGAGGTAGTTGTTAAACGTTACGAATTTATTGTTACGGAAAGAGTTCGCCAACACTATTTCGGTGATATGAAGATGTATATGAGAGCTTCCACACGACACGATCATTCATAGCATGGGCGCGCAACGGTGGCACGTAAGTAGTGTTTCGTCCATGGCCGTTGGAAAGACCCGGTGCCGTGCGGGGTAGATATTATAAATCAACAAATTGAAGGAACACCAACACTGAAAGGCCACACGTTATAACCTAGTGAAAGCGGGTGAGGGGAAATATCCAGCAGGTAGTGGTGGGAGAGTTGCCTATAGTTTCCGGCTGTAGTCGCCACGCGCGCCACCTGACAGAGCGTTGAATAGCGCTTGCAGACCTTTCATGTCTGCCTTATTGTACCTTAGCTTCAGAACTTTTTAATATACCGTTTGCAGTTTTACTCTTACTATATTCCAATCTACGAATGTCTGTATTTTATTCTTTAATAAAAATTCGCGTTTTTATTTTATGAAACGTTGAAAATACCCTTTTTTTAACTTTCCACCTGATGTGCAGCTTAAGTTGAATCGAAATTGAAATTTCAAAAACTAATACACCTATACAAATATTTAGTTACTTAAATGACATCAATATGTTTGTAATAGCTCAAAAAATGAACCTACAATGAGGCAGATTCAAAACCCTTGCATCAGCGTTCACCAGAGTGGTAGAGCGCACCCTTAAATAACAAACATTTTAGTAGCGTAACATACTGGTTTTCAGTAGGAATTATTATGACTTGACAATGTTGGTTAACCTATTTTAACCAAATATATACTGATAATGGAATAGAATAACAGGATTTCGATCATGTGCATCCTTAAATGGTACAAATCTGACCGCAAAATTATGAGAACTTGAGTTTGCCCACTTCTTCATTATTAGAACATCCAAGCACGGAAAATAAAACATAAAAAATTGCCAAGAGTTATACTAGACAAATGAATCTAAAACTATGAATGCGGCCTTGACTTTGCCCCCACCTAAACTGGCACCAAATTCAAAATAACTACAGTAAAAATACAACTCAACGCAAATGTTCTGCTGCAGTTGGCACTGTAGTAAATGGAGCATATAAGCGTTGAATTGCATCATAGTATGATCCACGTCATGACTGCTCACTGTAGAGGAAGACACCTGGACAGACATTCAGGATGGTGGGTGTTGGAAAGGGGATGAGCAGAATTCCTGAATTATGTTACAGATTTACCAGGTTTTACAAACTTCACATATAATCTAATTGTTCTAGTATTTATTTCATGAAATCTTACGATTCTTAATAGCTGAGTTGTAATAATTCCCTTTACAATGTTGTAACGAGGCAAATTTTTCCGAGGATTAAAGCACAGATATTTGGTAGTGGATCAATGTTGCGGCAGCTAGTGGCAGTGGTTATGTTCGCGATCAGCGACGTCATTATTAGCAGGCTGTGCATTAATCAGCTGGCCAAGCGATCAGCTGTCTGCATTGTAGAACTGGGAACGGGAATGGAACATCAAGTGAAGGAAAGATTTTCGGGTTATGTTTGTTTTGTCGTTGTAACGATGTTGTTGAAATTTGTCGCATTTGGTGGAAGATACCGTATTAATATAACTGCTTAGTTATACAAGATACAGTAATTGATTTAAAGAAAGAACTGGATTAAGAGCAGCAAGTTGGTGAGTGTTTTTTTTATTTAACCCATGACATAATTTACACCCCACGCTAATACCTAGGAAGCCTAAAGTACACGGTTGTACAAGTTAACAAATTTATTACAGGGCAATTATAGAAGTTGTCGTTTGGTTCGTCAATCTTTCATTTTAGACATTTTCTAATAACAGAAGTTTTTGGTCACAAGGCTTGTTCCTGTAGGCTAACAATAATTGATTGACCACACTATAGCCTGTAATATGTTGTAGCAGGCCTAAATCTGCATTACAATCGGAAATAAAACCAGCACGTGGGCTGTAGAAAAGCACTTTGAGGTTAGGCTAGCGTTTCAAGGGTTGGTAACCACCCTGGGCAAGCGTAGACTTTCTTCTATTCACATACGTAGACTCCAACCTGATCTTTTCTTAGTATAAAGGCAATGCTGATGCAAGAATTAATTTGTAATCCTTGCTGTTCATTTTTCAACAGAGTCTTTTGAGATGCTCCAGATACTTGTACAAAGTCGTCTTTAGTTGGAAACTGTTGTCTGAAATAGAAACCGCGGTTACAAAGATGTTACAATCAAGACTATGCAAGAAAGGTTATTTCAGGGATTGATTTAAGTATTTTCTACTACGACGTATCAACAAAAATATAGGTCTAAGATTTTTATGTTTTATATTACTATGAGAGCTAATATGTTCTAATCGGCTTGTTTAGTGCATTGTGCTGAATATCTAACGCCTAAAATTAAAAAATTATTATTATCTAGAAGTTATTCTTGTGATATGGCAAAGCCAAGCATGGCTTATAGTTCTTTGCTCTATCCCATCCGTTACTGTTAAATTCATTCAAATTATTTTCTGTCAAAAAACCATTAGTCAATTTAACAAGCAAGCTTTCAAGATGTGTGACCCTAGTTTGATAAATAACCATTGAAAAAGTACATTTTTCATAACTTATATATATATATTTAAAAATAATTTGCACAATTCAAAAACAAAAATGAACCCTCCGCCACCCCTCAGTCTTGTGTCAGATCCAAGATTGAGACAACTCGTAGACTGTTAATTTTGAAGCAGTTGGCCAAATGGGATACATCAAATCATGCCAAGTTTGAATACAGAGGGTTTCACATAGACCTGGAGTTCTCCTCCCACCTTGAAGTTGGTAACTGGACACGAAGTGCAATATTTTGGAATTACAGGATCTCAAACAAATGTTTTTCACTTCCTATGAATTCATGAGTGACCATGGATTTAAAGAATCTCACGACAAATTTCTCCACTTCTCGCTGTTCATGACTGGACGCGAAGTGAGTGACCGTGGATTTGGTTAATCTCACGACAAATTTCTCCACTTCTCGCTGTTCTTGACTGGACGCGAAGTGAGTGACCGTGGATTTAGTGAATCTCACGACAAATTTCTCCACTTCTCGCTGTTCTTGGCTGGACGCGAAGTGAGTGACCGTGGATTTGGTTAATCTCACGACAAATTTCTCCACTTCTCGCTGTTCATGACTGGACGCGAAGTGAGTGACCGTGGATTTGGTTAATCTCACGACAAATTTCTCCACTTCTCGCTGTTCTTGACTGGACGCGAAGTGAGTGACCGTGGATTTAGTGAATCTCACGACAAATTCCTCCACTTCTCGCTGTTCTTGACTGGACGTGAAGTGAGTGACCGTGGATTTAGTGAATCTCACGACAAATTTCTCCACTTCTCGCTGTTCTTGACTGGACGCGAAGTGAGTGACCGTGGATTTAGTGAATCTCACGACAAATTTCTCCACTTCTCGCTGTTCTTGACTGGACGCGAAGTGAGTGACCGTGGATTTAGTGAATCTCACAACAAATTTCTCCACTTCTCGCTGTTCATGACTGGACGCGAAGTGAGTGACCGTGGATTTGGTTAATCTGACGACAAATTTCTCCACTTCTTGCGATTGGTATTATTGAAGCCCTGCTGGTTTGTCTAATTTCAGCTTAAAGGGGCTAGAAAATAAAGTGGTGTTTTAACCTTCAACTTTGAATTTAGAATGAATTTTTAAATAAGTATTACTATGGTAACAAAATTATTTAATTGTTTGAAATATTAGTTTGGAACTTAATTCTCTGACTAATTCTTTAATTAACTCATACTAGGAATACAACCAATTTATAACCTTCTGCAAGTTTTTAGATAAAAACAACATTTGTCTAGTAAGAAATATAAATTATGACATAAAATTTCATTCATACATACTGTATTCCTTATGTCCTAAGATATTAACTGCAGTAAAAAGTGAACTAGTATAAAACAGTGATATAAGAATGAAAGATCAAATATTTTGTCTTTGTTGTTACACAACTGTATATCAGTACGGTATGCTACAGGGAGTGTTCGCTTGTATTCTGAACAAAGACTATAGTCGGTGAAATATGGAAAGATTTGAGAAGATCTCTTGGAACGTTGCAAGAAAAATCACAATAGACATAGTTGCCTAAATATTTAATATAAACTTTCTGATATTAACAATTTTAATAATTTTTAAACCACGTTTTATTATGATATAGGCATATTTATGCCGGGAAAAGCACTTAGTTTATTATTACCCGAGTAATAACAATGACAATTGAAGGGTTGAGTGGAAGAAGGGGGTAAGTAACATTTTTGTCGAAATTGAGTTAGATGTATGGATGAAGGGAGTGAGTGATTCTGTATTTGGTACACTGGGTCCCATTGTCCTAACTGCAGTAACAGCTGAGATATTATTTGAATTTAGGGGGTAAGTGCAGAAACTGAACTTATTACCAATACGAAAAGACTGATAAGTTACCTTTTCATAAGAGTATTTACACTGTTAAGAGTTTGTTGTTGTGCAACAATCTTATCTAAAGGTATTCCATAAGGTAACATTTCAAATAAAGTTCTGTTTTTACATAATATTATATATTTGTATTATTTTACAGTACTTAACCCCTTCTTCCATTCCCAAGTACCCCCTTTTTAAGTGGAAAAAGGGGGTAAGTGATAGAAAAGTTGAAAATTTAGTAGGAAGGAGTATTTGAATTTTTACCAGGAGTTGCCACAAAACATGTATGTATCTTTCCCTCCCAATTCCGTTTTCAGAGCTGAATTAAATAAAAAAATACAAAAGTTATAACTTAAAAACTTTAGGTCCATTTTTCTCAAAAGTGGCAAAATGTGACTTACCCCTTTCTTCCACTCAACCCTTCAATTATTAACATATAAGAAATAACTATAAAATAACAATCTATCCCCGTGTAGATGTTTAAAAGGTCAGGAAGGTACGGCTTTCAAGCCTGTGCATTATTAATTCCAAGTACTGAATGATGTTGTTGGTTTTACAGTATCAACAAGAGTATTAAATGTGATTTCGACGCATTCCAATCGAACATTGTTCCTGCTTTAGTTGTCTGTAGGGATTGCTTTAGTCCTAGTGTTTAACAATCACTAGTGGGAGCGGTTGATTGTTACTGTTTGTTGTTCTCGTTGCTGATTGTTCATGTTGACTGATTCGCGATTGTTGTGATCTGGGTCATGACGTCAAACACATTGTAAGTACAATCAGAGCATGCTGTAGTGCATGCTGCAGTTTTTGCATTGTAAAAGCACATGCATTTACATTAATTGTGATCTACGTCATGACATGCCTGGGGTAAAGCTATGACAGGTACATTTCCATAAACACATAATGGACAATCGGAGCATGCTGTAGTGCATGCTGCAGTTTTTGCATTGTAAAAGCACATGTATTTACATTAATTGTGATCTACGTCATGACATACCTGGGGTAAAGCTATGACAGGTACATTTCCATAAACACATAATGGACAATCGGAGCATTGTAAAAGCACATGTATTTACATTAGTTGTGACGTCATGACGTGCCTGGGGTAAGGGTATGACATGTAGACTTCCATAAACACATAATGGACAATCAGAGCATGCTGTAGTGCATGCTGCAATTGTTGCATTGTAAAAGCACATGTATTTACATTAGTTGTGACGTCATGACGTGCCTGGGGTAAGGGTATGACATCTAGACTTTCATAAACACACAATGGACAATCTGAGCAGGGTGTAGTGTACGTTGTAATAGTTGTATTGTAAAAGAGCATGTATTTACATTAGTTGTGATCTGGATCACAAAAACGTCATATACAGTAAGCGCATACTGTATTGAATGTTGCAATTGTTGCATTGTAAAAGAGCACGCATTACAACGTTGCAAAAATTAATCAATGGAATAGCCGATGTCCTAATGCACTTGGACATTGTGTCTGAGATATAAATATCCTGGTATATAAATATAACAGGTACAAATATTCTGTATGACCATTGCACTTTGCGAATCTCCTCCTTAGTCTGTTAGATAAGGCCCCTGCAGACACGACTGAAGGCCCTGCAGACACGACTGAAGGCCCTGCAGACACCGCTGTAGGCCTGCAGACACGAATGTATGCACCTGCAGACACGACTGTATGCACCTGCAGACACGACTGAAGGCCCCTGCAAACACGACTGTAGGCACCTGCAGACACTACTGTAGGCCCTGGAGACACGACTGAAGGCCCCTGCAGACACGACTGTAGGCACCTGCAGACACGACTGTAGGTCCTGCAGACACGCCTGTAGGCCCCTGCAGACACGCCTGTAAGCCCTTGCAGTGTACTATCCGGACACTACCTAATCACACGGGGTCAGTGGAAGGACAGTTACAGGCGGCAACATATGGTTATGCTTATTGGCCGCCAAAATTACCCGCTTCTGCAGGAGCCTGTATGATTCTCGCACAAGCCAATGGCCCAAGGGGACGGGCAGAATTAGGCTAAAAAGAAGATAGCTCTCTCCTTACAAATAAATCTCTACTCTGTATTGTTCCGTCTCAAAGACTAACCGGGTTTTCCGCATCTATCCACATTTACAGAATAATTCCATCGCATATTACATATGTATACAGCCTGTGTTAATTAAATATAATATTTTTCTTGTTTGACATACAGTAAATTTAAAACGATGCAAGAGTTATATAACTAAATTATTCTATATAATACCTCGTAGAAATGTATAAGGCAACGTTTAATCTTTTTTAATCGTACATTTATTTACTGACGTTTCGTCGATTAGATCACTACAAAATGGTCACTAATCTCATGCGCAACTGGAGTTGTATTCCATTTTTTACTGGTTCCATATAAATTGCATGTAAAAGTCAGGAGTTAATATCGTTCTCTCAGGTTAAGAATTATTCTACGAGGCTTTGATCGAACAATACGTACTTCTGGGTATTCAAAGGCAGGAAATGTTGAGAGATGCGGGGTTGGTTGCACAACAGAAAAGTACTTCAAAGGGAATAATAACAGTTCAATAATCGAGTGCAGTATTAATATCGTGTTTTTCCATTACCAGATGCATAGACACGAGTGTAACGATAAGAACAGAAATGAGTGGAGTGAGAAATATTAGAAACTTTAATTATTAAGTTTCCTTCTTAGAATGTGCGTTGTTTCATCTTGCTGTCAGTTCTCTGTCTGCATGTGCGATAACTGTTATTGATTCCTCTTTGTCGAAGGAATGACCCTATTGATTTTGTTCCAAATAGGTGAAATTCAAAGCATTCCGTCCGTCTGTGACTTTGATACACTTGGTGTATATGAGTGTATTGTTCGAAGGAAGCACTCACTGTATTAATTCATAAGGTTAAATGTCATTCCGTTTGTCTGCCCATCTGTATGATGACTTCTAAGAATTACTTAAGATTTGATACTTAACTTGGATCGTAGAATCCTCTTGGGCAAATGAAGAGTCCTATTAATTTCGGGGTCAAAAGATCATCAAATGACAGTTCGTCCGTCAGGCCATCCGACTCTTTCGTACGTTTCTCGGGTCCTTTGATACTCCGTAGTTTCGGTTCCTTAGAAGTCACAATAATGACTAACTCGACCACATCCCCCGCGTGTGTGAGATGAGGTACCTGACACCGTACAGTTCTCGCGGTGGAGTCTAATGATCTCATTCTGCATAGAAAAATATCTACACGCTGTCTTCAATAACGCTTGTGGTGGTTACGAATTCAGCGCCCTGATGCAATCAAATTCTGCACCAACTGATAATCGTCGATGGTGTCACCACAATGGATTATGGAACGTCCTGTGGTTCATTTCAAGGATAATACCTTTAGGTTTATTTAAAACCCCAAGTTGATGTGATGAGTTTCAGTTGTACATTTTGAACCTTTAACATATATTATGTCACAGTATCTATATATATAAAAATGAATGTTTGTATGTTTGTCCTTTATGGAATCGTGAACTATTGGACCGATCATGATGAAAATTTGTACGTATATGTATTTTTCCACGGAGAAGGTTTATAAGCTATGCCCATCCCTTTCCCGATTCAGGATTCCGCCCCACTGGTTACAGAAATACCCATAAGAAATGCATTGCAGCAAACATATGTTAACGTCTTTTCAAATTTTTAATCAGCTGTTCTTTGTAAACATATATTACACTTATAGTTTTAAAGCATAGAGTAAGCTTAAGAGAAACGACAAATTTTGTTTAAACTGTTTTTGCAATCACTGTTAAACATAGACTTTACTATCCAGATAATACAATTCAAATTTGACGTAAAAATTCACCTTTAACTGCAATATTTATTTAATATAAACCATGCTCATGCTTGATCAGAAGAGTAATGCAGATATCATAATTACTATCTTACGTTGGCTACAAATATAAAGAATGTTATAAAATCAACCTTAGTTGTTTTTTTTGACAGAAGTATGGTTCTCAAAACTCCGTGTGTACATATTCTCTCGATCGAGACAACAAAGCAAGCTCAATCGTGGCATCGGAGATATAACTAATTTAATCTAAAATTTATTATAGTAAAAAAAAAAATTTACTAAGTAATATAAGGACTTCGGTTCTTAAGATTTGCGTGCGAAGCCGTGGGTAACAGCTAGATAGAGGCAGGAATATGGTACATACCTTCATAATACGCCCAAGAGGCTCACGATGGAACGACTATCAATTATCTCAGCAATGTTTAGAATGTGATAGAAAAAGAATAAGTGAATATAGTGTACTGTTTTCAACGGGAAATTGCGTGCGAAGCCGCGGGCAACTTTTGCAAAAAATTATTGAAATGCGCAGCAAAGCGCGCCGGGCCCGCTAGTATTACATAAAATTATGATCCATAAAATTGGTTATTTAGCGTAAGATTCGCATAAGATCCAGACCTGTCACGCTGCTTAAATCCTAGTATTTCACCCTTTTATCACTTTGAACTGTAATCGTGGCTGGAATTGTCGAAAAAGCCCTCAGAAGAATGTTGTTGATATTTGCTTTCACAATGGGACTGAATCATGCATGCCTTTTCGCTCCGAACGTGTTAAATTTCGATCCTGTGTTAAGAAATATTGCATTAAGATATTTGTCAATGTTGAGATGATTCCGTTCGGTAAGAGAACCAGAACGTTCGCTTTATTTACTGCTCACCTCCAAGCTTTTCCTCTGGATGACCTTTTACCAAAACATTATGAAATAGATGTTTTACAAACAACAAACCGGTAGCCCACTGTCCATGCTTTTACAAATAAAATAGTTTAACTAACATATTTTTAATGCGTACTATATTTTTATTACAATTAATTATACACTTATTTCCTCGAATTTGACCATCCCGAAAGAATAAAAATGTTGAAAAGGTTAGAATAGGTGTATCTCAAAACAATGTTCATTAGGAGTACGTCACTTGCATCTATAAGTATGTAGAACCTGATTTTAAAC
The DNA here is from genome assembly GCF_021130785.1 of Homalodisca vitripennis. Classification (NCBI taxonomy): domain Eukaryota; kingdom Metazoa; phylum Arthropoda; class Insecta; order Hemiptera; family Cicadellidae; genus Homalodisca; species Homalodisca vitripennis. The sequence goes on from NW_025778025.1 coordinate 40,820, forward strand.
GTCTTTCAAACAGTAGTTTTTTTTTTATTAAAGCCATGTCTATTTCTGACCGCTTTTGAATAAAATCTCGAAAACTGTTTTTAGTGTTGAAAATTACTAGTATGATTGCTAAAAGTCATATCGTGCATCAGTGTATTTTTACTTAGGTTAAGTATTAATACACGTAACTATGTTATAAGCATTATAAGTAGACAATATTTTTTATCTTTTACAAATCATCAAATATTTTAAATTTTCTTTGGGTGTGAAAATATGCTATTTATTTATTTTCGTGTAACGTGACGGTATCCTTTAGGGCAAATATTGCAGAATACAAATTTACTATATTTAGATTTAGTAGTACTGGATATAAATAGTAACAATAGAAATTCGAAATATATGCACATAATTTACAGTAATCTTGTTACTAAAAAGTTTGTTATACTTTTTTCATGCATTTACTACATTTGCAACTTTTTATGCCTGTGAAATATAAAGGCAACTTGAATTTGATTCGAACTATCCAATTAAAAGTAATGTTTTAATGATAAAGCTGTGTTAATGCCCGACTGTCGAGAAGGGATATTGAGAGCTAAAGCATTTCTGCGTGGTTATAAACTTTTATGTCCAATATGACGGTGTGGACTGGACTGCTGACTCGGGAAACTGGGATTGGCCGATTCCCTTGTCATTGCGCCTGCAAAATGCAAGTGTTTATTTGAATACTTACCTGCTCTGCAAACTGTATTCACCTTGATCAGGGGCTCATAGAAATGTTCAATGCTAATAGTTATTATATTATTTAGTTTTGTAATACAAAATATAAATATTGCTAGGTCAACTGTTTGAAGAATATTAACGACTAAACAGAATAGAGTATGATCAAAAATAAATAGATTACTGCATACAAAATGCATTATAAACGAAGGAATATAAACAATTTTCATAAACAATTATAGGTTAAAAATTATTTTGTCTTACATTTTTTATTTATAAAAGATTTATTTCAGTTACAACAAAAGTTACTCCAACGAAATATGTTTTGTAATGTGCAACGGCCTACAACATTTTTATAAATTTCAACAGATATGGGCCAAATATGTATTTAACAATGATAGTGTATAACACACAATTATTTACTTTAGCATATTAGGTAAAAGACCATATTTATTGATATTTATTTTCATGCTATACTATGTTGTTTTTGTTTTATTTGTTGGAGTGTCGAAACAAAGACTATGTTAGCTCTACGAGCTAGTGGCAGAGTATTTTCGTGTACGTGTGTTTACCCGCAGATTTATCCAAATTAATCGATACTCCGAGCGCCGCGGGGATTATCTGCCCGGACTAACGTGACTTGCAAAGAGTCCCAAGTATCAGGAAGTCCTTATAGACAGAAAGACACACTAAGGTAACTATTTTTGAATTAAGGGCAAGTCTGCAATTTAAAATATCACAGCAGGACAGATTATAAAGTATAATTAAATTACATTCTAACCAATATAGGTTAAAATTTCTCCGATATACTATTAATACGAAGGCAATATAAGGGATATATTTACTGTGTATACAACTGTACAAATCTTTAGACAAACAATCAGTAATTGTATGTGTTTCCGCCGCCTTGTATGTGAGTGGTTGACCTCCATTGTCTAAATTTAGGGTTCACACATAAAGTGTGACACAAACATATTATAGCGATAGGGAAATAACCACCATAAAAGTTAATGCTCATATACCAATATAAATGGACAAAAAAATCTATTTAGTTTGTTGACAATTTAAATTTAGATACTCTTTGTATTTACAGTTTTAGACAAACTATTAGTCATAAAACTGAGATCTGACAATAAGATAGATCTGAGATGATAGTGTATTTTCTCCCCTGGCACGGAATATACAACATTTTCGTAAATCTGTTTCGTAGCAAATTAGCATTTTATTTTTCAGTTTCTTAGAACGTTGATACGCTGAAAATGTAAAGGTGATAGTTTTTAGTAAGAAAACAAACGACAAACAATGCATAATACAAATTAGAGCAGAATGTTCTCGATATATTGATGTTAGATCTTTAGAGAAATCGTTAAATCATTAATATGTCTTCGAAACTATTAGAGACTATTTAAACAAAGCTTACTTATGACTTTGTAAGAAGCTAATTTTGTTTAATAATTTTTTTAATTAATAGACAAAAAAAACTTCAAGATACTTTATATCTTACAATTCAATGGCCCGATATAATTAATAGTTATTCACAGTTAAAGAAGTTTTAACTAACATAGAGTAGATTTTGACAGATGGGGACCCTTTTGCAACTTGGAAAATTGTTACTAATCTTCGTGATAAAAAGTGAGATGTAAGAATTTAAACTCAACGAATTTATCTCGCACGATCTAAAAGAAATTTATACAGTAAAACTATAATACTAACTGTATGGACTGCTCGGCTACATATAATTCAAATTACCCTTATTCCAGTAAACATTTCATTTCATTTCGTTTATTTTTTTCCAAACAATACATACATACATTTGACTTACAGAAATGTAAAAAGATAAATGTACTGGAATAATTCCTGCAGAGACTCCACGTCGTTGTTCTTAACTCCAGTAATTTCCAGTTTTCTAATGAGATTTTTTCTATTAACGGAATCAAAAACCTTATCTTGGTCTAGGAATGTCACTATAACGTGTTTTTTATGTATGTGAAATTAACTTAGTAACATCAATTAAAGCATTGGATGTACTTTTTTCTTCTCAAAAACCATTATGTTCGTTAGCTACAATGTGAAATTGCTTTAGGTAACTCGGTAACTGAATTCTTACACATTTCTCGAGAATCTTATCTATTTATGTCAAAAGTGACATTAGTTTAAGGTTACTGTGTTGTGATTTTAGACCAGACTTATAGATAAACAGGTCAGTCTTATAGTATTCAATCTAGATCTGTTAACTGTCATATTATAATACAAGTATATTTAGTTAATTTTATTTCTACAAAATCGAATTATTTGAATCCAGCTTTCTTCTTGTCTTCTTCTAGTCAAACAACATGTTTTTTTCTATTCCTTAACTCTACTTTTTTTACTATCCTCAAACATGTATGGTGTTTTCTCAACTGATTTTAAAATTAGCAAGGCCTTTCAAATCCTAAAAAATTAAATTTTAACCTTGATATCTCGATAACATAAGATTTTTTTAATATTGAGAACATACATTTCTGAATAACGTAAAATCTACTGTACGTTACTGGACTAGAATACATTACTCAAATCCATTACCATAAAGCACTATTTTATTAAAAACAATAATACATTTTGTTCGTCTAAATCCTAATCCTCATAATACCTCGACAATTTTTGCCTTTCTTTATTTGTTCGAAAAACAGTTACCGCCGTTGAGTGAAATGAGCATAATATTTCTCTCTGTTCTGTTTAATTACGGTTTTGACGTTACCGACCATGATACTCTCAGGGGTACTTACGGTAGTATATTTCATTCTAGGCTGATATATGTTTTCTTAAAATTAAATACTTGAATATTTTTCGTGATATAGCATCTCAATTCTCTGTTATTAATTAATTTATCATTACAATTATATTGCTTTCCACAACTAACACATGTTTAAAAGTCCAGAACAAAGCTTCATAAATAGAAACTGGAATTATATAAAAATTAAAAAAATTGAACTTAGAAATTTATAAACATTTAATTGTTTACTTAAGTCCTACATTATTTATGCCTAAAAACTCAAAAGTTATCTGATCGGAAAGACTTTTTACTGTTTGCATAAAGTTCTCGAGATCATTTTGATATCATTAAGAGTTTCACATTTACTTTATGATAATATTTTGATATTATTAGTCTTTTATTTATATATTGTTTGTGGAATTTCATGTAAATAAAATATGTTCTTTTATTTAAATAAAAACTTAAGTAAATAAAAATATACGAACTTTAAGTCAGATATTATGATAACAATAATATTATGATTAACATGATATTTCTTTACGTTATTTGTGGAATAATGGTTTTTGTAAATATTTGATTGAAAGATGGTATAAAATAAATTACATGGGTTTTTACGTAACTTTTTGTGTGTTTTAAGTCACTACCAAGTGGTTGAAGTTCATTATTTGATTTTTAAATGTTGGTCAACTATAAAACACCTTTTGATAAGCGACGGTGTCTTATTATATTTGTCAACCCCTAGAGGTAGCAGACGGTCTTTTCATTCAGAGAAATTATAAAGCACAAGTTTTGTGTTTTACTATTATGTCAGCTGTTATAGTTAAAATATCGAAACAAATAAAAAACAAAACTGAACTACGAGTGTGATTCATTGTTTGACAACGAGTATAAATTCTGTTTAACGTAAGTTAAAATATAAGCCTACTTTGAATGTTTGTATCAATAAGCGGAGGGGGGTTACCCCAAATGCCTCCTAGATACGCCTTTGGATAGGAATGATAATATAGTCATATAGGAAAGTTGCCCGTTTCGCTTAACATATATTTTATCTAAAACAAATTATGTTGACTGAGAAATGCAATACATCACTTTCGTTAACATAAGTAAGTATTAAATAAAGCGTAATGGCGTTCTATGTGCTGTGCATGTAGTGAGGATGTTTTTATATCTTAAATATATATATATATATATATATATATATATATATATATATATAAGTAGATATGAATATGGCGGTTCTAGCGCACTTTTGGGACAGACAGAAAATCAAGGGAAAATACTGTTTAAAGGACAATAAACGAATCTGTAAAATCAAACAGTAAGGCGGTTCTAGCTCACTTTTGGGACAGACGGTAAATCAATGAAAAATACTGTTTAAAGGACAATAAACGAATCTGTAACTCACGAATGAAAAATTACCGAATCTATAGCTGTTTGCTTCTACTTTCTTGAGCTGTCAAATCAATCTATTTGAAATGTCTGCTACGACGAAAAATCTTCTACTCTACAAAATTGATAGTAAACACAGTCTTTATCTTTAATAGTCTTCTTTCCAGTAACAACCAAGTGTAATTTTTCATTTTTGTTTAATTCTTTAATCTTTTTCTCATCCAAAACAGTCAAAAATCTGTTCGGCAAGTGTACTTTACAATCTTCCAACTCGGCAATTATTGTAAACCCGAATTTATCTTTCATTTTCTCCAAATTCAAGATTCTATGTTTTCTTCCTTTCTTCCAATTCATTTAACTTCTTATACTCTTTAAACATACATTCTCCAATATCATTTAACTCTTTCAAGAACTCCATTTAAATAGAAAAAATTTAAAGACGGAAAAAATGAAATTTGCTAACAATCACTCGAGAAGTCGAGGGAATTGCCAACATCTTCATTGTTTGACGAGGTTCTTCATTTACTTTCTCCAAATGTACTATAAAATCATCGAGGATTTCTGGCTTAAAATCGTACACAAATTCAACATCCAGATAATGAAAAAATACAGGTAATATCTTTTCATAATAAACGTGTGTATCGATACCTACAAACCTAATGTATTCTTTGAAAAGGAAAATAATTTTGTCAACGGTTCCAAGAGATAAGTAAAAATTTTTATTCTGTTTTCTAAATTCTGTAACAAATTTTGTTTGTTTTTTCACCTCCGTATTGTAATTTTGTAAGCAGATTATTCAAATGTGTTAGTTTATTTCGAAATTTCCTAGGTTTAGGTCTTTCGTACAAAATTAAATTACAATCTCTACAAACTAAATATTTTTTATCAATAATTTCTCCTCTATTATAACACTCGTAACAGTTGGCATTATACTCTTCCATTTAAACAGAAAGATTTTTTGTTTAAATGGAGATTATGGAACTAACTCTGCCGAGATATAAATTTTTCAGCGCAAATGTTTGTGTTTACATTTCTACAACAGAGATAAATAGAAATAATTTCATTGTATTGTACAACTATTTAGGATATTTTGTCTATGATTACAAAGATTATTCCGGAAGAAATCGAGATTTTTCATCAGCGAAAGAGTATATTTTTGAAGTTTTAGAAGGAATGAAAGAGAATAATATGAATTTAGCAAATTATTTTTCTTAAATAAAAAATCTATTCTACTAAATAGTCATCAAACAACATGAACTCTCCAAAATCACTTCAGTTTCTAGCATTTAAAGAACTTACCACAGGAAATAGTTATAAAGACTTCTTTGAATTACCTAAATATGTTAAACAAATGTTGATATTTTCCTTAAGTGAAAACGAATCCTTAAATGAAAACGAATTCAGAGAACTTTTAAGTACTAAAAAGTGTTCAATGCAATTTATTACAGACAACTTAGATAGTATAAATATGTTAAATGTAATAGGAGATTTTAAATTAAATAATAGAAAAATAAGAAAAATATTCCGATTTTTACAAAATAAACTAAAACACCAACAATCTGACATTTTTCATCGCTTTTATGCTAAATTTCATTGCTTATTTGTTGAAATGTTGAGAAGACAATATCCATACTGGACAAGAAATATGCATACAGCTAGTTTTTTAACAAGTCTTTGTAAACAACAAGATTTATCAAAGGAATTTATAAGAGATCACGCTTTTGTTGTAGATTGGGATAAATTATATGGAAAAAACATTTACGAAACAGATATATTGTGTGTGTGTGGTTCTGACGAAGAAAAGAGAAACGTTTGCTATTCAGCAATTCATTACGATATAATGAAAGACATACAAAATGAATGATTGTGTCTTTGGTGTAGTGTTGTTAGTGTGCGTGTTTGCGCTATGGGGAATCACATCACATTCAACTTCTACGGTGTCTATTGTTTAGAGACTTGGCCCTGCACTGCTACTGTCCAACCAAGTTAATGGCTAGGAGCTGTAATTCGGGTCTTAGACTCTGGAATTTTTTTGTTCCCAAGTCTCATTTTTTCTTTGGTAACTACTGTGTAGAAGTTGATGGAGAGATACAATTAGGGAATTTGTGTCGGGTGTTTTGTAAGTGTAATGTTGTATTAATGAACGATGTGAATGAATGTAATGAACGAATTAAGGAAGAGAAGGAATTAAGGAATGAAGTGGAAAGGTGAGGAAGCAAATGGCGCGCCAACCACAGTTGTCATTACTCGGCTTGTTCTATAGTCATTACACTATGGCCACTCGTGTAAAGACTTGTCCCCAACCACTGAACGACAACCATGTCTTCCTCAATAAAAAGCGCGCCTGAAGCTCTGGGATTTGAACCCAGAACCTCAGGCTTTGAAGGCAAGCGTCTTACCAACTGAGCTACGGAGAGTCTCGAAAGTTATAAGCTATATCTCTGCTATATAAGTTGTTCAATTAGGAGTGCTAGTTTACAAATTTATTAATAATTTTATATTTCAAAAACCACTCAACCGATTTTAATGAAATTTGGTACACATATAGTAAATACTTAACTCTTTCGACTTAACTTATCCATAAGGGTGAAATCATCCCCTATTTCTTAATATTCATAAAAAAATAAAAAAAATTATCAGAAAAATCTGAAACTTCAAAAACAAGCGAGTTCAACTTAAAATTTCATGAAAATAACAAAATTTTCAAAATCTACCCCCATCATCCCTTATCTTAAAACTCTTATATCTCGAGAACTATTGGAGCTTTTTTGCTGAAATTTGGTATATAGGATCAGTAAATATTAAAGTATTTTTTAAAATCATAACTTCCGGTCCAACCCTTAAGATGACCTTGGAATAGTTTTTTGTTAATATCATCCCCATTTTTTAAGATATTCTTTTGAAATTAAAAATGAATACTTATATCAATGTCTTTAACAATTCTGTAAAGTTTTAAAATTATCCGATGAATAATAGTGAAAATAACGTGATTTTTACTGAATTTCTCTAATATCGTTCTTAATCACATCATAGGCTAAAAATTTCTCAGAGACAACAACAACATAACAAATCGCGTTTGTAACAGCTTTTTGAAAATCCATATTGATAATTATATCGTTCTTTGAACCAGAAATATTTGTCAAACTCTTTGTTGTATCAATGACATAAATAGGTCTATTCGCTAAAAATTCTTTAGAATTGTAATACATTTCCTTATTATTACAGTAAACTTTCTTAAAATCTTGATACATCTGATACATGATTCTGAAAAGACCTCCTGAAATGTTTAAATTTTGTAATTCATCTGGATAATAAGAACCGTTCAATTTTACTCTGATATTTTTTACATCCAAACTATCAAACTTTGAAGGATTTTTTTCTTGATTATTCTGTCTACCTGTTTGAAAACCTATAATAACGAACTTGGGATTGAAGATATTTCTATAAATGTTTGTAATATCGAACGAATAAGTTGTTCCGGAAATACCTTTTTGTTCAATACACTGCCAATCTAGAAAATTAAACATAATGTTTTGACTTTTTGTAATTTCATCAATCAACCTTATTTTACTCGTGATTTTATAATCAATCATTGGAACTCTAATAAAAAAATCTGTAATTGTTATTTTTCCATCAACAGGCATAACATTTCCAGTTGCAGTCTTCAGAATCGCATCATCGTCTTCTGCTCTTATAAAACTTAGATAAAATCCTCCTTTATAGATCGGAATAGTAACATTTTCAAAAAATCCTAATCCAAAATGAGATAAATTTCCAGCTGCTTCAAAAACACCAAATTTAAAATCTGATTCAAAGCCATTAGAAGTTTGAGAAATAACATCACTTTTTGAATACGAAATAGTTCCTTTAATTGTGCTTAATTGGCCACAGTTTTCGACTTCTTCTATCAATTTATTGTGTTTTCTTACTTCAATCTTAGAAAATAAAAACGGTATAAAATTATCGATTAATCTAACATTATCAGTTCCAAGATACGCTTGACCATCTTGTTTTGTTAAAGTTCCAGAAATATAAAACTGGAAGTTAGACGAGCAAAAGTTATCTCCAAAATCAATATTAAACTCAGTTCTTTTATTCGGTTCATTCAAATGTTGTTTACTAATTGGATAGAAATTTTTAAACTCCGCCCTTTCAATATCACTAGCATATTTTCTGTAGTCCTCCATTTAATAAGAGAAAATTTAAACATCATGTATAAGAAAGATATCATTTTTTCATCGATCTAATGTACGTTTTTATAAGAAAAGATATAAATTTTAGTAAAATAATTAAAAAGATTAGAGTCATTTTTAATGATCTACTTCGTCATATTCAGGATTCTCTTCCTTAAATTTTGCGATCTCGGTCACATATTTCAATAAAATTTGCACAGGATAGTAACCGCTATCTATAATATTGTTCCAATCAACTGTATCTTTATTTTCATCCAAAAACTTTATACTCAAGTGTTGATAGAGACAAAGAACAGACATATGATCTTTTAATTGATAATGTATATTTTCTTGAATGAACTCTGATGATAAAGTTTGATATTTAGCAATGTTATACCAATTCAATTTGTTTACGTATAATCTCATCATATCTTCGGATAATTCATATTTTTGAGAAATGTCATCCCAATGTTCTTTTTTCAAATCTCTTTCGTGTTGCATGATAAAAAGATCGAAAGCACTGTAATGTCCCGCCATCTCTATTTATTAGGAAAAAATTTCAAAATCAAGTTTTTATAAATTGGCTCTTTTTTGCGTTACATTCAGCACATTTTCCAGAAATTCTCTTAACTCCATTGATGTTTGCATAGTATTTTATATCATTTGTTGCAGTTTTTTCTTTACATCTCACACAATATATGAGCGCCATTTATATAAGGAAAATTAGTCATCATAGCCGCCTAATCCATTAAATCTGTTATCAATGTTTTCAAAAGATTTATTAACATCTTCTTTAAATTTATTAAAGTTTTCTTCTAGTTTATTTACTTTATCGAGATATAAAGAGTATTGATCATCTATTCTTTTAAGTAATTCATTATTATGTGTTACATTCTCATTGAAACGTGTACCTAAATTTTCAAAAAAGTTTATTTTCTCATTGAAATGTGTATCAAAATCTTCCAGAATTTTGTTAATTACTTCACCAACTAATACATTAACACTATTTTTTATATGTATTAAAGTTTTCTTCTAGTTTATTTACTTTATCAAGTAATTCACCAACATCGTCTACTGATCTTCTATTTCTGGCTTCTAACTTGTCATAGACTTCTGTTGTAAAATCTTTAACATGCTGTTTATGATTCTCATAATTTTGTTTTAGTTCATTAAACATTTTAATAGGATCTTCTAATTGAATCATTACAACAACATCAAATGGATTAATTCCTTTACTAACACCGCTAATTCTTTTTCCTTTAAAATCTAAGGCATTTTTAACATTCGGATCATGTAAATCAACAATATCGATGTTTTCTGATAATTTTAGAGGTTTTAAAATTTGTTCTTTAACAACAACATCATGTTTGTCAATACCAGGTCGAACACCGACAATTCTTTTCTTATTAGCCAAACTAACATAATTCTTTTCAACTTTGATCGCTTCAGTAATTTCATCAGCTTTTTCGATGTGAGACATTAAATTGGTAAATAATTTTTTTACACCATCATCAACTTCTTTTTCCAATGTTTTTATTTTATCAGCAACTTCATTTGAACTCATGAAATTTGCAAGTTTGTTATCATATTCTGCTTTAAAATCTTCAATCTCGACAGCAAACATATCTGAATCTGGAAGGTTTTGTAATACATTTTCTAACTTGTTATCAAACTCATTTCTCAAACTATCAAAATTCAAACTATTATCTACATTTTGAATAATTTGTGTTCCAAATACGTCAAAAATATTTTGTGAATCCATATTTATTAAGCAATAATTTGTTAACAACTTCTTTAAAATCTTTACCAGTACTCAGTTCATTCAAAACAAAAACACATAAATGACCACAAATTGGGGGATCTTTATAGTCTTGAATCTGAGAATCATTGTAGTAGACGCTTGATTTTTTCAAATATTTAATCAATTCTCTCGGTGGTTTGTCCTCAATTCTTCCATACGAATCAAAATAATATGCATTCTTATCATTTTTATAATAACAAATCCAATGTGTTCCACTTCCCATAATCGAGTCTAAATTCCACATTCAAATTTCTTAAATTTTTCAGGTAATGTATCTCTCATGAAGATTCCTCTAAAATGTTTAATATTTTTGCAGATTTCTTCCAATTCCCCGAATGTTAAAGGTTTAAATTTTTTTTTCAATGTTTGATTTCACGTAATTCAAAGTTTTTTCATCTAATCCAGATCCTGTAACATCTTCCAACTCTTTATCTAACCAATTTAAAATGTTTCGAACAATAGGAATCACATCTTTTTTAACGATTGAAGCAGCTTTACGAACATAAGGAACAACATTTTTAACAACTGGAATATTTTCTCCAAAATCTAATAAATCTTTCAAAAGTCCACCATTTTTAAGTTCTTTCAACTGATTATAAGAAAATTCTATTCTGGTTCCTTTATTGTTTTTCTTATGTTTTTCGAGTTTATTGTATTGTCTATTTGTTAAAAAAATCTTATCTTCGCCATTTTTTAGTTGATCTATTTTAAATTGAATACTAACGGGTATTTTTTTCTTAAAAGCGGATTTTATTTTTTCTTTCTGATTTTTGCTGAAATTTACATTCACCTCCATTTATATAGTTAAAATTTCAAGTTCTCTTCGATTCCCATTCCTAGTTTTCTCTTCAAAAACATTGCTCCAGCTGTTGGAAGCGCAACAAATCTTTCACCTAAACTAGCATCTTTTGATAAAAATCTATCCATTGCCTTATCTTGCAAAAACTTTATCTGCGATATGTCTGGAATTTGTGTCTCTATGTTTTGCATAAAAAATATCGTGTTCCATAGCAGCTTGATCTAATTTATTTATACCAGGATCTCCTCTTTTTAGTCTTTTTTCGAGTTTTGTGCCAGGCCCCAGATACTGATAAGTTGGTACGTGTAATTCAAAAGGTAAATTGTTGATAAAATCATTCAAAAGTCCGCTACCCTCAATCATAGATGAACTTATTGCCGGCAAAACTCGTTTTAAATATTTAATTCCATCAGGTTTTTCAATCATTTCATCAAGTTTGTTCGAAATAAAATCTTTAATCGCTTTCTTTTCGTTCAAAAAATTGTTGTTTCCAGCCTTTTCTTGAGCATAAATATAATTAATAATTCCATCGAGTTTTGTCAAATCGTCGATATATCTGTATTCAATCTTATTATCACTGTATTTTCTCACACCTGATCCTTCGATTCTTTTTTCCCAAATTGGTTTAATCAAATTGAGATATTTTTTACCTTTACTTGACTTTGGTTTCTTAGTTGATGGATCATTATTTTTGTAAATTGAATCAGATTTCCATAAAATTTCAGTATACTTTTTCAAGTCTTCTTCAGAATATAAACCGTCTTTTGGAACATCAGTGCCTGTTAATAATCTCCATAAACCTTGAGTTCCTTCATATGTTTTTTCATTAATAATGATATCATTATGCTCAAAATTCACGGGCAAATTTCCAATCATAAAACTTTTCTTTTTTCTGTCCCAATACAAACCAAATTTATCATCCTTTGCTCTAGGAAGAAATTTTTTACCAATTTCACCAATTATTATATCCGTTGTTCCAGGACTTATTGGTTCAACTATGGTAGAGTCTTCAATGATTCTAGGTCTAAATGGTGTTGAAGATGGTAATTTTGGCAATTCAAACTCAGATTCTGGTATCGAAATATCAGCAAATTGTCGTACAACTGGAACCAAATTCATCAAATTTTGATTATCGCTTAAAACATTTTCAATTTTGCCCTCAACATTTTTTATTGCAGATGTTACAGGTTGATTAATTTTTTGAATAAATTCTTGTTCTTTTTCATCAATTCGAATCTGTTCTTTAAATTCTTTGATTAATTTCTTTTCTATTTGATCAAGTTTTTTTGCTTCTTCAGAAGTTACGTTCGCCATTTATTTAGGAAAATTTTAAACGTGGAACGTAAAACGTGAACACGAAACGTGAACACGGAACGTAAAACGTGAACGTGGAACGTGAAACACGAACGTGGAACGTGAAACATGAACGTGGAACGTGAACGTGAAACATGAACGTGAACACGAAACGTGAAACATGAACGTGAACGTGGAACGTGAACAGATTTACCGTTTTTCTGTTGTTTTCATAATGTAAATAAAAAGTAAAGATAATGTAAAAATAATTGTAACAAATATTTTATCGAGACCACTGAGCAGCATTTATATTAGAAAATTTATTCAAATATTTGCCATTTTTAGGCTTCAAAGTTAGATTAATAGTTAAAAATCCGTAGTCTTCCTTCCAAATTTTATCACACAATTCATTAAAGTGGTTAAAACTCATATCAGATCCCACATAATTGTTGTAAATCTTTCTCGAATAGTGATCGTCTTGCTTAAAAACACACAACATATTCAAATTATTTCTTATAACTTGTTTATCAACCTTTGAAAAGCATTGGGAAAGATAGATACAAGATATGTTTTTGTGACGGGACATTACGAAATATTCCTTGATAACGTCTTGATTTTCCAAAATACAATCATCAAAAACGATTAAACGAATTGGGTTTACATTCGCTTAACGGAACTATGTCCTCAGAAGCATTATAAAAATGTGATATTTTTTTTGTTTAAGTTTTTCTCAATATTTTCAAATCTTTCTTGTAATTTTTTATAGGCGTCTTGTTCTAAAGATTTACTAAAAACATACAAATTGGAATAAGGAATCAACCTATTGTAGATAAAATTCAATAGTAAAGTTGTTTTTCCACATCCACTTGAACCAACAATTAACAATCTGATTGGTTGATCTTTCTTATTTTCTTCAAACGTTTGAAGTTTTATCTGATTTTTTTGCTTTAAAAATTTCTCCATTTAAATAGAAGATTTTCATCTTGAAGCAACGCTTGCGAAAATGAAGCTGTTCAAGTTGACTTCAGAAAGCTCTAAATTAGTTTTAAACTTGGAACATCCTATACACTTAGAGGAAGAATCAAATTATTTTATCGGTTTAAGCGGTTTTTATTCTGACAATTTTGTAATAAATATTAGTGAAAGTTCTCCTTATTGTATAGGATTTAGTGAGAAGAACATAACAAAATATTATGGTTTAAACAAAGGATATTATACTTTCGATCAAATTAAAAATTCCCTTAAAAATTATCTGAAAACATTCAAACAATCAGATAAATCTTTAAACTTTGACGAAAACAAGTTTGAAATGCAAAAAAATTATCTCTCTAATAAAATGCAAATAAAATCACCAGTAAGAATAATGTTTTTCAGCAATTATAGTAGATTTATTAGGGTTTGTTCAAGAAACTATTGAGCCAAATCAGGTATATTTAGGAAATAAAACGCCAAAATTTAGACCGTTCGATGTAATTGAAGTACATTGTAATCTCGTTGAACCTAGTTTTGAAAATCATACCGAACATTTACACAAAGAATCTGAAATTTTGTACACTTTTTTCCCAAATGTTGCTTATGGATCAAAAATTAGTGAAAAACCGAATGAAATAGACTATATTCCAATTAGAAAAAATATTAAAAGAATTCAAAAAATCGTTCTAACTATACAAGACTCTGAGGGAAATTTATTAAATAATGAGAGTAAAACAACAATATATTTAAGATTGTCGAAAGAATGATGAATCAAGGGGGGAACGAATCGTTCTTACCTTCAAACTTTCAAAACGAGTTGATAATGATGATAAATACCAATACTTTTATCTAAAAGATAAGGTAGCCCTCGAGGGCCGCCTCACAAATATTCACAAAAAATACGAATAAAGACAATGTTAAAGAAAAATACAAAAAAAGCTTTGAAAACATAGATTCTGACAAGGGTATCGAATCGCGACTCTTTCAAAATCTTCATCCTGACCCTGTTTTTATCAATGAATCTGGACTTTATTCTCGAAATAAAAATTACTAGTTAAATTTTATTTCTATCTAAATGGAGTCAGTTGTAGACCTACTCAATAATCAACTAAAATTCAATAACAAACATATCTTTACGATTGTTGACGAAAACAATGTGATCTGGTTTAAGGCTAAAGACGTAGCAAAAATTCTAGAATATGAAAATACTATGCAAACGATCAGAATAAACGTTGACGAAGATGATAAAAACTTCTATTTTAATCTAAATATAAGGGGGGCTATAAATAGCCTACCTTCAAACTTCCAAAATAACACTGTTTTCGTTAATGAATCTGGACTTTATTCTTTAATTTTGAGATCGCATAAACCAGAAGCGAAATTGTTTAAAAATTAGGTTACGAAAGAAGTTTTACCGAGTATTAGAAAATATGGCGAGTACAAACTTGAAAACGAAAATAAGCAGTTAAAAGATGAAATAAAACAGTTACAAATTAAAGATGAAATGAAATCATTGAAAATAGAGAATCAAGAATTGCGAATGGAATTAATGAAGAGAGATATGGTATGTAAAGATTTTGATAAGAAAAAACATCATGTTTTTGTGTTAATTAAGAAGAATCACATGTGGGAATGGCCTTATTACGTTATCAGAGCTCAAAAGAGAGAAATACCGAAAAGATTGAAAGAACTTGAAATTGATTACCCAGAAATGGAAATTTTATTAAGACATGGAGATCCAAATAGTATAAATCTCTACAACCAAATGAAAGAATCTTTGAATATTTTATACAACGGAAATCATTTTACTACAAATATGGCAGAATCTCGACTGATTTATAGAATATCTAAATTACACGATGAAAATGTTTCTAAATTTTACTAAAAACTCTCGATTTATTATATTTTGTTTGTAAATGTTTAGCATAACTAGGTAACCATTGTAAAATATTTTTTTCATATTCACAAGGCATTTCGTTTTTATAACTTTCGCTGAAAATTTTTTTAGCACAATCTTTACAAAAAGCATCTTTTCTATCTTTACTATACTGCCAGTTATTAAATTCAGAAATATTTTTAATTTCTTTACAAAAGTAACACTTTTTCTCTTCTAAAGTTAATTTGTTCATTTTATCGTATAATTCCTTACAATAACAGTCTTTTCTATTCTCTTCTTGACACTTTGTACATTTCTTTTGAGACTCCATTTATATAGAAAAAATTATTACACGATGAAAATGTTAAACTCTTGAATTATGATATTTTGTTTGTAAATGTTTTTGATAATTATTTAACCATTTTATAGTTCTTCCACATTCACATTGAGTATCTTCATAATATAATCTATGGTGATTCTTCTTTACACAATCTTTACAATATGAGTCTTTCTTATCTCTACTATAGTGATCACTATTAAACTCTGAAATTTTTTTAGTTTCTTTACATTTAAGACATTCTTTCTCTTCCAAAGTTAATTTTTCTATTTTATCATACAGCTCTTTATGATACTTCCTATAACAATCTTTACAATTATAAATAATTCCATCTTTTCTACTCTTATCTTTATAAAATTCTTCAAAACCTTTTAATTCTTTGCACATTGAACATTTCTTTTGGGCCTCCATTTATATAGAAAAAATCTTTGACTTTCTCAATTCATATTCATAAAACTTTCCGGTTATTTCTTCATTATTTAAATCTTTTATACTATAAGTTACAGGATCTGTGTTATTAATTTGATAAATCACAAAGATTTCTCTTGACCAATTGTTCTTATATTTGTTCGAAAATGTTTGTTTTTTACTAACAATTCTTACATGATCATTGACTTTAAATTTAGTTTTCGTGTGAATTTCTGGTGGAACATACTTAAAAACCGACTCTAATAACTCTTTTTCTGCATCTTTATCTACGTCTTTAGGCTTCATTTTGATTGTGCTATGAACAGTATCGTTATATTTCTTTACGATTTTTTGAAGAATATCGATCCATTTAAAGTTTTTATTAATCTCAAAAATTACTTTCATTCTCTCATTTTGAGTTCTGTTATATCTCTCTACAATACTTGATTTCTCTTCGTTTTCAGTATGATAAATCTTAATGTTGTATTTTCTCAAAACATCGTTAAATTCTTTATTTTTAAACTCTAAACCCTTATCTGTATGAAGTAAGTTTGGAGGTTTGTGATTGATCCTTATGGCATCTTTTACTATATCTTCGAAAGCTTTTGAAATATCCTTGCCGTTTTTTCTTTTGATAGCTCTTGACCAAGCATATTTTGAGAAAGTATCAATAACATTTAACATATACTTAAATCCATCATTTTGATCTGAATAGTTAGACATTATAACTAAATCTGCTGCCCATAAATCGTCAATTCCTAATGTTATAATTTTTCTCTTTTTAAACTTCTTTCGTACTGGTGCATGAATTTCTCTAGCTTCAATCTCGATTTCTTCCTTATTCTTAGATTCTTTCTTTACTTGTTTTTCATTTGGATTCTTTATAAATTTACTCTTATTTGTCTTACATTTTGAACATTTTGCTGCAATTCTATACAACCCGTTTTGAGTTTGAACGATTTTAGAATCTATATTTTTCGTTTTTTTTCTTGCATTTGTGGCAGTGAATCAAATCATCTTCCATTTACATGTCAAAGTTTCCAAGTTTATTAAACTCATCTAATATATCAGATTTTGCTTCATTTTTATAGCCATAAGGTACTGTATCGATCTTATTTTCTAGAACGATTCTCTTATCATCTTTAGCGTTCAGTGCCAGCTTGTTTATGGTAACTGTGTACAATTCATGTTTATAGCTTTTTATTACAGTCATCTCCCTAAATTCTTCTTTATCTTCGAACAAACATCTCTTCAAGTTTTCGATATTTATTGTTTTATTTACAACGCTTCTCTTAATTCCTTTACACCTAACTGGATTTTTGTCTAGATATTTGTACGAGTACATCTTTGATCTTAAACCACAAAATTCTTCTAATATCTCGCCGTTCAATTCGTCTTTGAATTTCCCTATTACCTTCTTATTTTTAGTAGTGAAACATTCATGATCTTTTGGATAATCGCTCGTATCAAAGTCATCTATATTTTCTTTAATAATTTTAAAAGGATCTCGTTTCAATTCTAGAAAATAACTGTCTGTATCCATGTAACACAGATTCAAATCTGGATCAAACTTCTTTAATTTGTTGTAATAAAACTCGTACATTAGCAATTTTGAGAGGTCGAGAACTGAAAATCCTATGTAGATCGGTTTGTTAAATTTAACCTTTTGTTTGTACATGTGACTCGCTATACAGTTGTCGTCAAAGATGTTAAAGCATTTGAAATTTGTTTTCTTAGCTTGTTTCATTGAAAATTCTTCATTTCCAAGCTTAATATCACATCTGTTTCTCACATTTTCCATAGATTTTCCAAAAACTGAGTTGTTCATCAGCTTATAAAAGTCCTTTTCAAAGTTGCTTGTAGCTTTGGTTCTCATGTTTGTGTTAAAATCAATGTATTCTTTCATAAAAGGCTTCTGATCGAATGCAATAACTCTATTCACATGTTTCAAAATCATACCTTGTTCCAAATAGAACTTCAAATTTCTCGAATGAACAACGTATTCAGTTTTATCCAGTAGAGTTGTGCAAAGTTTGTTTTTAAAATGTTCTGGAGCAAGAGGTAAATCCTTGTGATGTTCGTGTAAATTTGTTGGATATTCTAGATCGACTTCAAGAATATAGCCATAATCTTCGTCGCCAGTGAGTTCCAAAATTGTTTCTTGCCATTCTGCTGTTGTATACGTTTTAGGATCCATCCACTTGATATCGTTATATGGTAAATTTTGCATAAGCCCATACCCATAAAGGTTGTTTGCATCGACGTACAACAGATAGCTTTCTGGTTTTGTCTTATCGAAATCTTTCAAATATTTGTTATTTGCTTTAACATATCGTTTAATACATTGAGAAATGCCTCCGCGAATACCTTTTTCGATCATTAAATACATGTTATAATCGTTAATTAATTGTAATTCTATCTTCGTTAATTTTAACATTGCGTCCCATGCAAGACTGGGAGCTGTTAGATAGTGTGCCGGATCGAGTTTATAACATTTTAAGCAAATATTCCTAAAATTTTCAAAGATATCAGCGAGCAATAGAACATCTTGAATGTTATAGAGATCAGAGTAATTTCCAAGATTTTTCTCTTTTAATTTGTTCCAAACGCTCAAGTAGTGTTGATAATCTTTCTCAGATATGCTCTCGTCTGTCAAAAGTGAATAGAAATCTTGAATTTTCAGCTGTTCTGTGTAATCAAGTTTTTCAATACTATCGATAAATTCGTAAGGAAATATGCCTTTTCCAGATAGAATTTTAAAGATTTCTTCTTCGTCATTTGGCTGTCTTTCTATAATTTCATTCAATATTCTTCCATCCTGTATAAAATGATTTGTATGTTTGAAGTCTTCTTTCTTTAAATTTTTCGCTAATTTTTCGATAGATGACGCCATGAATCTAAACGTGTCTACGAAAGAGAATTTTATGAACTTTCTAGGTTTGTCACCATCAAATTCATACCCGTATCCAGAATTTACAGAGTAATTTATATATCGTTCATCGGTGTTTGCAATCAAATCAACATTACCGTATTGTTTTGCCAATTCTTTTATGTACAAATGCGTATCGTAATTAGACATATTGTGACAGAAAACGGGAATATTCTGAGGAAATTTCAAATTCAGATTACAAATTCTATGAGCTGCACCTCGAAATTTTCCAGTCAAATGACAGTGATCTCTGCATTTTTTGAATGCATCATAAGCAGAACTCCAATCATCTGGTAAAAACCCTAAAGTTTTTTCAGTGTCTTGATACGATATTTCTTCACAAATGTGGCAAAGATTTGAATTTTGATACGAAATTTCTTCTTCGTCAGTCAATTTCATGGGCTTCATGTTCTTTGAATTATATTTTTTAGCTATGTACTTCGATAATTTATTGAGCTCTTCAAACAATTTTGTAGGAACGTTCGGCAACTCTTCTTCATTTTTTGCTCGATAACATATCGGCTTGTACATACGATTGGTCACATTAGACACTAAATATAGAGTAAAACCATAAGGAATATGCTTCTGAATCTTGGTTGTAGTCGATTTTTGCGGATTGTTTTTGCATGTGGGAATCTTCTCTAATATGCTTTCAAAATCCATATAAATAACGTACGGATGGCTAAATTTCTTTTGGTAATTGGTAAATTTAGTTGTTTGACCCGGAAACGGCATAATTGGCTTGCAAACTTCATGTTGCTTACAAATTTCTAAATGATCTGCTAAATCTCCAGATTTGTAGAAATGGCTTAAACATCTTCTACATAGCAATTTTTTATGTTCGTGTTTAGATAACTGAGAACTCACTAATCTATTTAAATCTGTTATCAACACATAATGAGATTTGTCTTCTTGTTTTACATACAGTAGATCAATATTTAATTCTGCATCATATTTTTCAGAAATTTGTAACGGAACAACCTTAATACTTTCATCAAAACTGTAGACATTGATAGACATTTTTGGATATTTGTACTTGGAATTGTAACTTCGTTTCTCAAATAATTGTATATCTTTTAAGGACATTGGATACTCGAAACCTGAAAATATCTCGTCATTTACAAATTTTTCATATTGTTTCGATCTTTCGCAGTCTCTTTCGGGTTTTTCAATAGCACATCGGATAGAATAAATAAAGCAATAATCATCTTTATTTTTGATATTTATACAAGCTTTTTTATCTTTGATTTTCTTTGGCAAATCGATATATGATCCTGCGTTCATCATTTCGTGTTTGTTAAGGCTCAAAACTAGTTGTTTGCAGCTTTTAAATGTCCATCCAGAACCCTTATTTGGATGATTTGTCTGTTCTCGATGTGTTAATTTATTAAATTGCTTAGTAATAAAGTCGTTCACATCGAAGATTTCATCCGCTTTTATAGTAAAATACATAGGACAAGTTTGTGGTTCACCGTTCACTAAAGTTCGTTCGTATTCGCATTCTAAAGAGAGATAGCCCTTCATATTTTTAACGGTTTCTTGAAATTTTTCGATTAAACTTTTAATCTCTGGCCTCATAATTGATAGATATTTGTAAATTGACATGAACTTATCGTTTAAATTCGTTAAAATGTATTGCTTGAAAAGACCGTGTATTGAGGATAAAACTTCTACATCAATGATATTTTTTGGTTTTTCGTTAAGAGTTTTGTCAATTTCTTCGATCATTTCAGACTTAGTTTTATCGTTTGTTTCTATGGACAATTTTTCAGCGATTGATTGAATTTTTTCATCATTAAATAGATTGAGATCTTTTTTATCTTCCTTAAAGTTTTTCTTTAATTCACGCAATTTTTCTATATTGTACATCTTCTCGTGACCATCGATTTGATTCTCTTTAGCCCAAGTCCTCAAATAATTTAGTTCTTTTTCATAAATATCTTTGTTCTTCAAATGATTTTTCGAATTGTAATGACGAGTATAGTGATGTTCAAAAATGTCTTTTTTGCAGTATGGACACTCTATCTTTTTCCGCTCCATATTTAAAGAGCAAAAATTTGTAAACTAAAATTTTGAGAAGTGGTGATTTTTGTGACAACTTGACACAAATCAGCACAATTTCTGGTCAAATGTTTTCAGATTGTTCTATTTAAAGAGCAAAAATTTGTAAAATTAAATTTTGAGAAGTAGTGATTTTTGACACAAATCAGCACAATTTCTGGTCAAATGTTTTCAGATTGTTCTATTTATTATAGAAAAATCTTTTATTTAAAAGATTTTTCTATAATAAATGGCGGCGCTGTTACAAGAGTTGAATAAGGTTGGTGAACTAAGATTCAAAGAATATAAGAAATTAGTGGAATTGGAAGAAAAAAAGAAACATAGAATCTTGAATTTGGAGAAAATGAAAGATAAATTCGGGTTTACAATAATTGCCGAGTTGGAAGATTGTAAAGTACACTTGCCGAACAGATTTTTGACTGTTTTGGATGAGAAAAAGATTAAAGAATTAAACAAAAATGAAAAATTACACTTGGTTGTTACTGGAAAGAAGACTATTAAAGATAAAGACTGTGTTACTATCAATTTTGTAGAGTAGAAGATTTTTCGTCGTAGCAGACATTTCAAATAGATTGATTTGACAGCTCAAGAAAGTAGAAGCAAACAGCTATAGATTCGGTAATTTTTTCATTCGTGAGTTACAGATTCGTTTATTGTCCTTTAAACAGTATTTTTCATTGATTTACCGTCTGTCCCAAAAGTGAGCTAGAACCGCCTTACTGTTTGATTTTACAGATTCGTTTATTGTCCTTTAAACAGTATTTTCCCTTGATTTTCTGTCTGTCCCAAAAGTGCGCTAGAACCGCCATATTCATATCTACTTATATATATATATATATATATATATATATATATATATATATATATTGTAACGCCCATGTGTTGTTTGTTTTCTACAGTCTACTCATTCAACACTCCGTAAATTATTTATACAAAACATTGTTTGCATGAATGTAAAGATCAAATGAGTATAAGGCCATTTCACAAACCTTCCATGAACACAAATCTCCCCGTAAGGGAATCGTTCACCGGAAACAACTGCGACTTTGGTTTTATTTAATATGGTTACTGCACCGTAAGGCTACGGCCACACTCACCGTTTTTGTCGCTGCGTCAGAATCGCATGCGACGATGACGTTGCGTCAGAATCGCAGACATGGGCCACACTCGCCGTCAAAAACGCAGATCTCAGTGGCAAAGATGTCTTCTCTAAGTGAAGCAGACTTATTACTAGTGTTAGCTGTTAGATCTTATTTGAAAAAGAAAAGAAAGAGAAGATTTGGTATTCATCCAATGAACACAGTGCGTTTGAGCCAAGGCCAGTTTTATACATTAATGAGTTTTTTGCGTAATGATAATGAAAAGTTCTTCTCTTATTTTCGAATGAGTGCCACATCGTTTGATGAACTATTAGCTCTAGTGAGAGATGATCTGTCAAAACAAGACACCAGACTACGTCTGAGTATACCAGCAGAGGAACGCTTAGCTGTAACTTTGAGGTACGTAACAAAATGTGACAATTACTCTGATATTATAATAACATTTGACAAAATATATTAAATGCTTCAACGTTATCAATTATTCCACGTTCCTACTTTATATTGAAATGGAAAAGGAAAATTTAAGGAGGCGAAGTTCAGTCGTCTCTACCACTTAACCTCAGAACAAATTTCATGTTATTATAATTTTAAATCCATTACTTTAATAGTTATTTGTAATAGATTATAATTGTATTTGTTGTTGTAGGTAAATGAGATAGCAAAATATCAAATCAAACAAGTAATATTTGTAATGCAAGAGGTTATGTAATCTTACATTTAAATAATGCAGTAAAAATAATTAACACTTTTGCAATGAAGGTGTCCAGTCCAATTACAATTCTTCAAAAACACTAAAACACATCCGAATTATTGTTACTAAGCGATTCAGAGGGTATAGGGGACTGAATGTTAGCCTGGCGCTCTCTTGGAGAAGCATCCGTCCAATTAGGGTAGTTATATTGGGGATGATTAGGGACGTTTGGTAGCTGCTGCCACTGGTGACTTGAGTGGGCAAAAAATGCAGGGGGAGGGTTATAGCGTTCTACTGCCAAGGCTTGCTGCATAACTTCCGTAAATTTCATCCGAACCCACAATTTTTTGTCAACAGGAAGGTTTTTTAACATAGGCAAAAAGGATAGTAGAAAGTGCTTATCAGCTTCTTCTTCTTCATCCGTTGGCTTGCTTGCATTTGTCAAATGTTTAAGTACGGCCATTTCAAAGGGAGTCTGTCGATATTTTTTGTTGATACGGTTAGGCGCTGCTTGGTTGGGCGCTACTTGGTTAGGTGTTGCTGGTTCTGAAGCAACTACCTCAGTCAAATCTTCGTTGTTTTCTTCAGTAGCCGCATTTTCGTTTCCAATGTCGGGTTGCTCATCAGGAACATTGGTGGTTGTCCTGCAAGAAAATAGCTCTTCACCATTGAGTTCAGGATAAAAGTTAAACTCTCAAATTTTTTACCTACAACAAGTTAAACCTGTTAAAAAAAACAAGTTGAAAAAGGTTAGGTTAGGTTAGGTTAGGTTAGGTTAACAGATTTGCTAATATTTTCTTATTAATTCTTACCTCCTGTCAGTGTTGTTCGCAGTGAGGAACAGCAGTTGATCGAAGTACACATACTTTTTCTTCTTCTTTTGGCTACTGCCACTAGGTAATTTCAAGTTTTTCATCTCCCTCGCAAAACAATCTCGTAGTGATCTCCATTTTTTTTGCAATTCCTTTACTGTAATAAAGACAGTTTATGCAATTATATACTTTATCAAGGATACATGTTAGTAATGTAAATTACATTAACCAACCAGAAAAGTCCAAAAAGTTAGATTTGTTTCGTTTCAGGTGGGGGGGGGGGTTGGGTTTTATGTTCAAGTCCCCAATAATAAACTTGAACAACTAACACAGTGTCTTATTACTGTGAGATAAAATATATATCTACAGATTTTGTTATTTGTTTCAGGTTTATTGCTACAGGAAACACGTTCAGATCTCTCGCGTTTGAATACCGAATTGGTAGATCGACTATAAGTAAACTCATCAGAGAAA
Organism: Homalodisca vitripennis; assembly: GCF_021130785.1. Lineage (NCBI taxonomy): Eukaryota > Metazoa > Arthropoda > Insecta > Hemiptera > Cicadellidae > Homalodisca > Homalodisca vitripennis. Next base: position 65,382 of record NW_025778025.1, read on the forward strand.
CTTGCACGGTTTTATGGGCTACTATGAAAGAAAAGTTTATGAAACTGCCAAATACCGAAGAATGGGAAGAAATTGCCAATGGCTTCAATACTCGTGCAAATTTTCCAAACTGCATAGGAGCCTTGGACGGAAAACATATCCGAATAGTGAATCCTCAAGGAAGTGGCTCGGAGTATTTCAACTACAAACAATTTTTTTCTGTTGTGTTGCTTGCTTTGGTTGATTCAAACTATTGTTTTACTGCAATTGATATTGGTAGTTACGGAAAAATAGTGATTCTAATATTTTTAGACAGTCTGCCTTGCACAATCTGCTAGTTAAGGGAAAACTTAGTATACCAAATGATCAAAGATTGCCTGATTCTGAAGATGACACCCCAATGCCTTTCGTCATTGTAGCAGATGAAGCTTTCTCAATGACTCAACATGTTCTTAGGCCATATGCTAAAAGAAATGTAACCACACACAAAAAATATTGTTTAACTATCGGCTTTCACGAGCTCGTCGATTTGTTGAATGCACTTTCGGTTTACTTGCTAACAAATGGCGAGTTTTTCATGGTGCTATTTGTTTGGACTCAGAATTTGTTGTAGAGGTTGTTCAAGCCGCATGTGTTTTACACAACTTTGTACGTGTAAGAGACGGTTTTCAGTTTGAAGACACCCTGTCTTGTCCTTTAGAAGACATACCCGTGTTGGGCACTGGCGGCGCCCCTTTGACTGCAAAAGCAATCCGCGATAGATTCGCCAATTATTTCACATCCCCCGCTGGAAGCGTTCCTTGGCAATTTGACATGATTTAAATAACTTACTCTTAAGTATGCCATTAATAATATAGGAAAGTTTTGTAAATGAGCTTGATAAAAGTGTACATTACTGCTTTATAAACTGAAACTCCCTTAGATATGAACACATCATATTTATATTATTTTTTATTTATAATATTCAATGCTGTTCAGTTTCATGTAATGTGTGCATAACATTGATAGTTTTAGTAATTGTTGTGCTAAAATTATAGTAATTTCTGTAAAACCTTACAGTCCTACATTTTATTTTGTACGCTACAGGGAGCGATTACGATTTTTCACGGAAGACTGGAGTAAATTTTTTTAAGCAGTTAAATATTCTCTCTACTTGCACAATTACTGGAAAATGTGGTTAGGTTAGTTTTTCAGTCATTGCTTATTTTTTGTAAATGGTCTTGTTTTTATGAAAATAAATTCATTATTATTTCAAGTACTAAAATTTTACTCACCTTCTTTATTTTTTTCCTCATTAGTCATCTGCTCCCAGTTCGAAAGCACTATCCTGGCCACCTCAATCCATAGCTTAGATTTTAAATCACGGTTACTGTAGTCCTTTAATTTAAGATCCCAAAGTGGAGGACGGATGCTCACCTCGTTAATAAATAGTTCGGTGTCAAACATTTTAACTAATAGAATTATTACAACAAAGAAGACACTTGTCAAAGAGGTCACAAATAGAGTGAGGTGACTGAAATGGTATAGGAAGTAAGAAGAGTGGGGAGGGACAAGTTGCGACAGGAACGGCGAGTGTGGCCACCTTCATTTGATAACATAAGCTGCGTTTTCGTCGCAGCGACCGAAAAACGCTACATGTTGCGTTCGAATCGCTGCCGTCGTCGCAGGACGGCCAGTGTGGCCGGCTCCCATTTAACTCCATTCTAAACAGAGATTCTCCTATCGTTGCGATTCTGACGCAGCGACAAAAAACGGTGAGTGTGGCCGTAGCCTAATGCCTCTCACCCATTAAAAAAACACATCCGTTGGTCTAGTGAAAAATATAGCGGGCATACATTGGAATGACCATTTTGGAAATACCCATTGCTTCATTATTATCAACTTCTGTAAACTGCGGTTCATTGATGTTTTGCTAATTTGCTCAAGTCACCCTACAGCCCTCTTTCTAAGAAAGTAATTATAAAAGTCCTTTGAACAAATTTTGACCGTGAACGTGTTACCCCTACGATACCCTTAAATCTTTGGCGGATATTGGTTTTATTAAGTACTTGATTCTTGAGTGCTATTATCGTGTTTGTTTCGTCCTTTAACTATATAAAATTAAAATATATTGAAATATTTGTATAGAAATCAGGTAAACTAAACTTTAATTTCATATAACTTGATTTCCCTTAATTTATTGAAAGCACAAAAATACACATTATACTTATAAGGAGCATAACGCTAAAATATATCGAAATAGTTCATCTCCAAGTTTGTATTGTTTGGTAATAAATCCACCTGTCATTAAAATATATTTAGGGGTTAAAATAAAAAAAAATTAACATACAAATATATTATGTCTGAAAAATGCTTGGTTTAGGAAAATTTGTTTTCTAAATTATCATGTTCTCCTAAATACTACTAATATCCTACTATGGTCATTATATTGATTTATCCTCATTTAAACTAGGAAGTTCAGATATGGGGGAAATATTTGATCTGAACATAATTTCATTCTCAAGGTACTATAAGGTAATACGGATATTCTTTCACGAAATATTATAGGTCTTCTTGCAAACCACTGTTTAGATAAAGCAGTATTTTTAACCAAATCCTATGATTTGTTTCATTAGCCCATAGGACCCTTAGTTTTTTTATTGTTGTGGCAGCGAACATTTCCTCTTGCCAATGTCACAGTGTAACGGTTCGGGATCAAGCAACGCCGAGCGTGGCAGCTGCTTGGATGAGTTACCGCCGTTTTAAAATTGGTCATAGCAAAAATTTAAAAATATGATTGTGCTCTTATACCATAATTCAATAGTTAAAAACCGTAAAAAAAAAAAAAAACAAACAATATAATTCTTTGGGTAAATTTTGGATTGCCACTGAAAGAAATGTAAACAGTCAATATACGTAACTTAGTAGTTTCAGAGGCGTAAAGAATAAACATATACAAGAACGGCCAGTAAGAAGATATATTTTATATGTTATCATTCAATCACATTCATTACTCTAGGTAAATTTAATGAATATTTACTGTTAATAATGAACGTACTTGGGAAGTCCGCCCAAAATCATGATCATTACTTTACCCTTTATAAAACGGGATTACTTTTCTAAGTTTGAAAGTGATTGGGAAAATGCCCTCATTAATATTCTGACTTATTATATGAAGCAAGGGAAAAATTAAATAGGCCAAATAAATTTGAAGGAATTAAGCTAGAATGTTATCACTGCCGGGAGCCGAGCCGCCCTTCACATCCGTGAATACGTGCTGGAGTTCGGGGCTCGTTATAGATTCTACCCGGAAGTAAGCGTCCACCAGGTACTCATACTCAGTATCTTTCGTGACGACCCAGGTTACAGGAAAGACCGGGCTAGGCGTCCCCGACGTTCGCGTAATATTTCTTGAATAAATCTGCTTCATCTTTTACATCGTAGAGTTTTAACCTTTCATTGACCCTTGATTGAAATGATCAATTAATTGGAATCCTTTCTTTATCTTTGTTTATATCCATGGCTTTTGAAATATTTTCCCACATATTTTAATTTTTCGAGTAATTGATTTTATTACGGTAATTACTTAAATTTTTGAGGAACTAATTTTTTTGTTAAACGTCAGGACCATTTGAAATTGGGTTTTCAACGCAGTGTCGACAGGTTGTCTTTACAAACGGTAGCTCATATAATTTCTGGTCTATATTGATCTGAGTAACCGGTAATTATCCAAGGTATTTCATATGGTTAATGAACTGTCTATTTATCATCAGAAATAAAATTTTTAACATGTACATGATAAAAGGTTCTAACATATATAAGAAATACATGTATGAATATAACAATAGGTGTATAGAATAAGGAAACTGAAATAAAATAAGTATACAGTTATATATTTAGTAATTCCGCACTCAAATTGTTGCGAATAGAGTGAATGTTAGAAATTAAAATCAGACGATCAGCATACCTGATTTAATGTACCTGAACTCGTTTTATATACATGAAGAATGAAAAGTGAAATAACAAACTTTGAAAAATAATTTTTGAAAGCAAAACTAACTTTTTGGCTCTATGAAATGAAACATTAGGGTCTGCGAATCTGTACGTATGAATATGCTACTGATAATCTAAGTATACTGTCAAGAAAGTACACACGAGCGCGGTACTGCCACAGACGAAATTTTGCAAGGTTTTACGTCACAGTTTTGTTAGAATTAGTTACTGAAGAACACTTTTAAGTTACCGATAAATAACGCCTTACAATGAGTTGGATAGTTTATTTATTTGTAAGTTTTAGCCCTAAACCTAGTCGCAAAAATAGTAAGGTTAGACTTGCAATACAACTGTGCAACTCCATTTTTGACACAACCACAAAGCGACGAGCCGTATGATCAAAAAGGAACTACCACTTCTTGTCTACCTGCGTGGCAGCAACAGTAAGGTTGCGGTACCGCATCTCAGTAAACATTGGTTCGATTCCCACCGACAGAAGCACCTTTTTGCTGTAGAGAAACTGTTTTTATTGTTAATCTAATAAGTTTTATTTCTTATAAATTTATTACTTAGATTCTTTTAATAATCGTGACTTTTCATTTTATCTACTTATTTATTTATTCATTAATTTATTATTGACAAAAATATGCAATTTACAATAGAAAAAACAAAAACCGGGATACCCTGTATTTATTTACAATTTTAAATACAGACAACATAGAATTTTTAAAAATGAAGACATATTTTGGCGATGTCTCGGAAAAAATTTGCAGCGCATCGATTAAAACTGATCCAAATATAACGGCACTGACTGTTTGCGATAAAAAACACAGCGGTGAACAGCCAGTCACCATGCGTTCGCTTTTGTCACCGCTGCCAGGACTCGGTCCGCTGCTTCACCTACTCCGCCTGCATCTGACTCGCCGCCTGCCTGCTCCACGCCTGGCCCGGACCCTGCGCTGAGCGCCACTCCATCCAGATCCTCCACATCGATCAGTTCACCGGCGGGCGAGACTACTGCGTTCCACGCGTCTACGGGAGAGAAACCGACCCCTGTAGCTGCAACAAAACCTGACCTGCTCGCTACTACAAACTCGCTCGAAGTGCCTACGCCTGTCGCCTCGTCGGGAGCCTCTGATGCTGACGAACTTGCGTCAAAAAAACTGCAGATTAAAGGAGCAGATAAGGCAGCTCAATGTCGATCTGATGAGGGTTGTCGATCATTCCATTGAATCGGACACAAGGCTTCTTCGGTATACAAATGACATTTTTGTTGCGAGATCTTCGCTGTCCGGAGTATCAGTGGGAGCTTCTGTAAGAGACTGCGCTGTTCAGTGCGAGCCACCGGTGACCACCTGCTGTCAGGTCTCACAGTGCTCCGAGACTCGCGACCTCGTCACCAATCTGAGGACACATTCAGGTAACATTCAGGTACTCGAGGCAGAGATTGAATGTCTACGGACCGAGAGGGAGGTCCAGGGGTGTTCCTGTGGCTACTCTCAGGCGACGGGTGATTGGATTGTCTGTTAAAATAAAAAATATGTTCCTATTACGACCAGCAATAGATTTGAACCCCTCGAAAATACAAACGAAAAACTACCAATTCTCAAAAACATCGCAGCCACTAATGCAGCTCAACAAAAATATTCCCATACAATAACCTGCAACAATAGGAAACCATCCGGCCAACACCCTCCTCCAAAGTCTTCTCCTGGTAGAAGGCCAAAATTGAAAGGCAAAATTAAAAGAGAGTTGCTTTCCTTCAGGAATGTTGTGATTGAGGGTGACAGTCATACCCGTTTCCTGGCTCTCATTGTTCTGCGCCGCGTGTCATCGGCTGCCAAAGTGACTGGCATATGTAAGCCTAGGGCCAAACTCCTGAATGTAACGTCCAGCAGCCCCTCGCCTCCCTCTAGCTGCTTCATCCTGCTCGCCAGAGCCAACGACATCGCTGCCGGCGAGTCACACAACATCTATAATCGCCTGGAAGAAAGAGTCACCGTTCGACTGAGTTCGCCCGATGTCATCTTGGTAATGATCCCTTATCTTCACGATCTGCTCGTTAGCCATCCTGTGAACCAACGGACCATTCTCACCAATTATTACATAGAGTAGCTATGCGTGAGACACTCAAACCTCAAGCTCCTTGATATCAATGATATCGGAAGAAACTGGTTCACACGGATGGCATGAATCTGCAATTGCCGGGTAAAGAGCTGCTGGTCGAAATGATAGTGGAGGGCTTGGTTGCTGCTTTCGGACCGCCTGCTGCGCCTGAGTTGTCTCTAACACTGCCTAGTGCCCGCTGCCTCACCTGCTGCTGCTGATGCCTGTGAGTCGCTCGCCAGTCCTGCCCAGAACCGTCTCATGCAGCATGACAAAGCTACTTCGCCTGTAAAACCTGACGAAAACAATATACGATTTCCTGTTAAAAAAAACGAAGAGCCTATGACGAATGTAAAACGAGAGAGGGGTATCAGGTCCTGCTATTTATTCAGAACACGTTTTCAGAAACCACTCAAAATTTTCATAAAATTTCAAAATACAAAATTATTCACCTAAATGCTCAATCCGCTACCAATAAGTTAGAAGAGTTGGACATCATGTGCGATGAGCGAAAACCTGATATTATTGTAATATCGGAACACTGTTTTACAACCAATCAGCATTAAAAAAATGCAAAATTATAAATTGGCACATATTTTCCTTCGTTCCAATTTTAAGGGAGGTGGTGTGGCAATCTTTGTAAAAATCCCCTTGAAATTTGAAAAAAAATTAAGTAATTCTTACTCTAGAATTTGATTTTGAGGCTACTGGTAATAATATAATAAATATATAATTTAAAATCATCCGAAAAAGTTAATATTGTTGAAATATACCGTCCAAACAACAACCGAAGTTTTATTTCATCCTTTTTTGGAAAACCAGAGAGCCTGCTAACCAATTTTTGTTTTCAAACAATCAACTATTTCTCTTAATTGGCGATTTAAATATAAACGCACGGGACCACCCCGACCCCCACACTCGGCGGCTGCTGCGTGATATTCTTCAATCTTTTGGTCTAAATTGGTCAGTGAACTCTCCTACACGAGTATGTGCCACGACGAGTACAACCATCGACAACGTTATCACCAACATCCCGAAAGTTGACGTTGTCGTGTTCAATCCTGCCATCTCTGATCACTTCGCTCAGGAGATTGATTAATGGACTTGATCCGGTGACTAGGCTTGCAGAAAATACGGTCCAAAGAGCTCTAAACCCTCAAAATATTAACGAGTTAATTTATCACCTTAAGCGAGAAAGTTGGAATTTTTGAAATAACATTCAGTGTCCAAATAAAGTTTACACTGCTTTTGATGAACGCTTTCTCTATTATTTAATTATTTCATGTCCTTACAGAAAATTTTAAGTACGCAGTAAGCGACATAAGAATACTTGGGTTACACAAGGTATTCTCACATCTCGTGAAAATCTCAAATTTTATCACTCAATTTTTATTAATACAAACAACGATAATTTTCAAAGATTTTTCAAAAATTATAGAAGAATATATAGGAAATTTATAAAAGCTGCTAAAGCCTATGAACTAAACAAAATATTAAAGAATACCGAGAACTTTTCAAAAACAGCATGGAAAATAATTCATTAATCCGTAAAACGAAAACATCTAATACAAAAATCAAAGCAATGTTTACTGCTCGTTGAAAACCAACTTATAGATGATCATCAAAAATTGCTGACGAATTTAACAAGTATTTTGCCTCAGTTGGTTCGTGTGATGAGTACTTCACTGAAACCCTCTCCCGCAACCTTGGTAGAGAACCGGTATCGTCTATGATCTTGACCCCTGTCGATGAGGCTGAGATGGCTGGTATTGTGCAAAAAATAAATTAAAAGAAATCTTGTTACAACAGTAGTATGTCCATGTGGCTAGTCAAAAAATGCTCCAAGCGTATCTTGACTCCACTAAAAAAGTGGTAAACTCCTCATTTCTAACTGAAGTTTACCTGGATGATTTGAAAACAGCAAAAGTTGCCCCGACTTTTAAGAAAGAAGATCCTCATCAAACCAAAAATTACCGCACAATCGCAATCTTGCCAATTTTCAGCAAAATCTTTGAAAAGGCATTTTGGAATGAACTACAAAGGTTTCTGGAAAGATTTGACATACTGTGTCCTGAAAAATTCGGCTTCCATAAAAACAAATCAACAATTGATTCGGTTTCAAGTCTTGTGGATATTGTTGTCGATGGTTTTGAGAGACGGGATAAGTTGCTCAGCATATTTCTCGATCTTTCTAAGGCTTTTAACACTGATGCATCAGTTAGCGACATGAAGAATACGGGGTCTACCACACAGGTGGATCTCGTCCTACATAAGGATCTCGTCCAGTGCGTGCAGATCTCAAATGCCATGTCAGGAAAATTGAAAATGGCGTCCCTCATGGATCGATCCATGGGCCAGTGTTTTTTACTATTTACGTTAACAATTTAAACTCATCGGTCCAGAATGGAAAGGTGATTCAATATGCTGACGATACGACTCTCTGCGTTACTGCAAATTCTTTGCAGAAGCTTGAAATTAATTCATTTGTCACAGTGAATTCATGCATCCAATTTTTTCTGAAATCAATTTGAAAACAAACAGCTCAAAATCAAACACAATTGATTTTTGTCTGAGACAGCGTGAAGGTAGTGCACGACCTGCTGTCCTGGTAGATGACAAACTCTTAGAGGAATCTGACTCCATCAAATTCCTAGGGATGTACCTAGATCGAGGTCTGACCTGGGACAATCATGTTGAAAGTGTTTGTTCCAGAGTAACTTCAGGTTTGTATGCTTTGCGGAATCTGGCAAAACACTGTTCTCACGACATCCTGAGAATGGCTTATTTTGCCCTTGCTTATCCGCACCTTGCTTATGGAGTAAGACTCTGTGGCAGCTGTGCAAACTGTGTACGAATCATTTTAAAATTAAAGAGAAGAGAGACGTGCAGGGATGCCTTCAGGGAGCTTGGTTTACTGACCTTGCCTTGCCTCTACATCTTCGAGGTGGCTGTGTTCTGTAAATCAAAGAGCACATTGGCTCAGGGAAAGAACATTCACCAGTATGAGACAAGAGGCAGGGACAACTATCGCAGTCAACCACATCAAACGGTGGCGTCTCATAATTTGCCATCGCAGGTTGGTGTTAGGTTGATTAATAGGCTCTCTGAGGATTTTAAAACATAGGTAGTACCAAAACATTTAAATCTCGTCTTCAATGCCTATTGGTGTCAGTTGCTTTTGACACGGTATGTGAGTTCATGGAAAGCCGCCTGTGAATAGAAAATTAAAATCGAAACACGTTTTAACAGGATCCGATTAGTCATTGCATGTTTGTCTGGATGAGGAACTTTTTGTATGTATAATTGTGTGTGAATGAGTAGATAGGCTAATACATTGGCTAATACAGACTGCTTCTATACAATATTGTACGCTGTTAAAAGGCAATAAAGACTGATTTGATTTGAAAAAGCACTTTATTCAATGTTCGACAGTATGCCCTGTATAGAAACCCGTCAAATCTTGGTCCGAGAATGGTGGGGGACTTCCCCTCATTCGAGTATTTAGTTCATTATACTCACGCTAGGCGAGCTACTGTACAATCAAATGAATTTTACAGGCAAGCAGCACTTCTTGGTCCAGGATGTTACACGCTCTATACAGAGCCTCGTAACTTACGGGTCCGGACCAACACGTTCAAGGCCCGGACCAGCATGAGGCGCGATGACCAACAAGGTACGCACGATTTACGCTCCTGGACCAGCAAGTGCTGAGGTTCTAAACATATATATATATATATATATATACATACATATAATTTCGGAGCAAGTACTTTTTGTGATTCAATGTTTATTGAAATTAAATAAGGCTATTGCCATTTATAAAAATGTAAACTCCTAATAATAAAATTTGTAGCTCTAACAATTTTAATATGCTTATTCTTATAGTTGTTTCTTACAAATAATTTTTCCCTCCTTATTTTAATTTCAATAGAGCGTAAATAATAATATGTGTTGAAAATGACAAATAATGATGAACAGATGTAAGACTCTCAATGCTTATTCCCACTCGCAGATATAAATGAGTTATAAAAACAAATGAAATACAATACTCTTTGAACGGATGATTCTCACCAACCCTAACTCCCATCATCCAACTTCTCGTCTAATTTGACCATGTTAGCATGCTACTACACCTTCACTTGTTTAACTTAGCCAAGGCTCATTATTTTCAGAATTTATCCTTATCAAGGACTGCATTTCTGCTCCACTTGGTCCCAAAGATCTGTAAAAACTTGTTTTTGAAAACAAATGTCTATAAAGGATAATAGGATTTTGGAATTTTGCCAACGTTATATGATGCGAAACGTAGTGTTACTGATTTCTTGTTTCACTGAACGATGGCAAATGTCCGGAAAAATCCTGTTTCCTTCACAATCCTTCCATTGTCAAAAATAACCTTCAAACAAAGAAAACAACGTTACATGTTACAAAATGTGTAACACACTGTTTCAAGGATTGAAATATATCCTCTTAGTCGGGTAAAAGGATAATTAACACATCAGAATTAAAACATGCAGCAACGGACTGTCATTAAAAAGGGAAGAAAAATAATGAAGAAAGAAAAGGCATTATTAAACATACCTGGAAACTGCTTTGAGTCCAGACAGAAAAAATGAACCCAGGCGTTATCACAGCACAAGATGCAAGTCACAAGCACGAGAAATCAAGAACAGTATCAAACGTCACACCAGCGCAGCTGAAAGTTCAATCCTCAAAATGTTGTGTTATACATTTTGTAACATAAACAATGGAAAATGTCTGAAATCCTGTTATCCTTTCAAACCTTCCATTGTCAATAACAACTTTAAACAAAGAAAGGCCTAAACAGGTCTAAGCTGTGTCACTTGAATAGTTTCAACCTTACTTCATTACTGTAGTGATTTTCTGTACGTATCTGGCTCTCGTTCACTGCTGCTAGTGCTGAGTGTTCAAAAGAGTGATATTTGAGTGTACATCTTATTCTTTTGATAATCCAGTCTTTTTTTACATTCGGGCCATTGCGTGTACAGAAAATATTATTTACCGTTATATAACAAGTAATTAAAATCAGAACTTTAGAATTGAAATGGAAATGAACCAAGTATTTAAGAGTGTAGAGGATGCACTTGTTATGCAGTCAGGAGTCCATGGTCAATGTTCTTTAAATTGTATCACAATGTAACCTTTAACCCATTGGACTTGTATCACGGAACGGTTCCGTGACAGCTAGTCTGAGCTCAAAATTTATATCACGGAACCGTTTCGTGACAAATACAGCGCCATCTAAATAATTTTTTTTAAACTCCTTTTTCAACCAAATGTTAGTATAAATTAGACTAATATTGTTGTAACACATAAGAAAAACTGCAATACTACAATTAATTGAAATTTAAATGAATAATAAGTTACTATAAGAATATTAGTGTACTACAAGAGAAAAAAATCAATATTCTTGGAATTTTCAGTATTTAGATATACTTATATTCTAGTATTATTAAAAAATTCCAAAACTTTTTAGTTTGTACAGCATTATTATTTTTAAATTATGACCAAATATATCATTATCTATTTATTATTAAAGCCCATTTCATGTTAATCCAAAAAGATATAAAATATAACCAAATAACTTGAAAAATAAATTTTTTATAAACATATAACAAAACTCTTACGTTTTTAGCATTTTTAATAGGATAACTCCAGTTGAGCTGATAGTAAAAATATGTATAAGCCAATGGGTTAAAGAAGTGATTAAAATTTAGGATAAAATTTAATAAAATTCACGAGTGAAGTAAGTGAACTGCTCATTTTCTTTCTAAAAAAATTCTGTTTTATCTTAATAGTTTACGTTAATAAGAAATTTCTGAAGTGAATTTTAAGCAGACATTATGTTTCAGTACTGATTCTTGAAGATTAAATTTAAAGTTTGTACCAAAAGTTTGAAATTTGGTTAAATCACCGAATAAAACGTGCAACATGTAATAGCTGAGTGTTTGAATTTATAACCTAGTATTTGATACTCTCCAACTGAGTGTTAAGACTCATCATACATTCAACCTGGTTTGAATGGCATCACCAAAAGGCGGGCAATTGAGAGTTCACTTTGAAATGAACATCCCATCTTATTCATTTGACGCTGCCAACTGCATTTAAAATCTTATTTGACCATGTTCAAGCATGGGTATACTGTATATAAATATAATACATAATAGCAAATAAGAATGTCATTTAATCTATATATGCCTTATTTTCATCGAATTAGAGTGTATGTGTCACAATAAATAAAAATAAAACATTTTTTATGAAACTTCTTTTACTATTTAAAACCAGAGTAGTGAACAAGGAGGTACAAATAACAAATAGTTGTAACCAACCGTATACAATCAAAAAATCTCAAAAATATACTATCACATTAACATTGATATATACTATAGTAATGATTTCAACAATAAACTCTGAAGAAAAACAATCATACAGTAGCAAGCTGACTAGGAGATGCGACAATGGTCCTCTTCTTCCACACCTGATGTTGGAGCAAGCTGTCCTCCCTTCAACACGTTGTTCACAACTGCAAGTTATACATAGCATTATTTCTTACAAACTTTATATACATAATTAGTTATCACATAAATGCCAGCTAAAACTGCTATCAGTATAAATTACCTGCTCGTGCAAGGTACCCTGTAGTCACAGAATTGGCAGCAGAAAAGAACACCATCACGTCTCTACAGCCTTCCATCTGGTTGTCCTGTAAAAAGTTCATTCATATATTTTATTATATGTAATATACAGAAAGGTTATCTCTTAAGCCATTTGTGAGAATACTTCCTACATATATCCAGGACAAAAGAATAATAAAGATTTCAGCTAAGTTAGATGAAATTAATCAACCTTTGCCTGAAAACATTTTACTGCGTACTGTGGATGTAGTTTTTGTATAAAAATGACTAATTCCTTTAGATGATTCTTTTTGTGCTGCCCAAAATTAATTTGATTCATGGCCAAACATTACTAAATTCTGTACTATTTTCATTATTTCAAACCAATTTAATTTTCAATATCAAAATTACCTTCATCTTAAAGGAAATACTATGGGTATTTGGATGGCTCCTTCATATGCATGTTTATCTAACTACTGAGCGTACCATACTCTACCTTCTGGAAGCTGTACTTTTCAAGCTTGTCCACCTGGGTTCAGTAATGGAAATAAGAACCTCTTCCATCACTAAATAACCGATCTCCAGAGGCGGGAAATGTCTTATTACTTTCCACACAATCCTCTAATGTAGCATTGGGTGGTACTCAAATGCCTACCATACTATCTTAGAGTAAATTGAAGGTTTACTTCTACTCTGACTGCTTGTTCCTCTCATTATCCTCATCATCATCATCCAAGATCCGCATGGCCCCTCTACCAGCCGAGGTGCAGAGTCTGGAGGACGAAAGTAAAGGGAAGGGTGGCAGTTAAACTACTGGTGGCAGTTAAACTACTGGCTTTCCTGAACACCATTAGGGAACATGGCTGGGGCTCAGACCACCTACCCAGGCCAAAAAGGAGCCAAAAGGCAAAGGAAAAATTTGGTGTTACTGTACTAATTCCATTCAGGTAATCCTTCCGCACACAAAGGTAGCCTCATATTTTATGTGTTATGAGATTTTCCAAAAGTTCTTTGGCTGTGGTTATATTAAAGAATTGTGAACCTGGAGGGGCATGTCAAGGAATTCACTCTTGGATTTAATAAATTGATGTATCATAAGATAATAATTTCATAACCACTAGTGTGTTCTGCTGCCTAACAGCTTCAATTTCTTGCCTATTCTAGGTCTCATATCTAGTTCTAGCTCTTCATTATATTAGTTTATAAAATATTTTTCACCCGACATTTCAAAATATTTACTATTCAATTTAACTACCTAAAAGGTATGGACATTTACATTTACCCAACAGTCTTATATGGGTTATGAACTCATAAAGAGCAAAAATAAAGTGTTTATAAAAACAATTTATAAGAACTACATATACCCATTGTATTTTTCAGTGCCTTAGGTATTTAAGATCAAATTTAGATCAAGTTTGTACAAGAAGCTCTATACATTCCCATAATAATAGGTCTGCATTCTTAATTAACTTACCACAAAATAGGCTACAAATAAGTGAAAAATTCCAGTAGTTATATCGAGCCGCTTAATAAATAAAATTGACAAAGTAAAGAAACCAGAGCAAAATAGATTTAAAGTTGGCTTAAAAAACTGTTTATAAAGTAGAGGAGTTTTTATCAATGAGTTGGGCTGAGTCAGATTTTGTAGTCTAAAAAAAGCTTAATTATGAGTGTATGTTTAACGAAATGTAGTTAAGTGTCACAAAGTTTCTGTGTTTAATTGTTGATAGTTTTTAATCTTTGTTACTCATTGACTATTTTTATAATTGTTTTTTATTTATTTGTGAGGCTATTTATCTATTTTTTATTTACTGACTATTCAAAAACTATTTATTTGTTGTTTATTTATACCATTTGGTGAATAATTATTGAAATTGAAAATTGATAATATAGGTTTTATCAATTTGACGACGATTACATACTGTGAACAATATTTATAGCCTATATATTTGATAAACTTATATTGATCTTGACTTGCCTTTGTATTTCTGTAGACTATCTTGTGGCTGAATAAATATTCTAATCTAAATTGCTTAACTCAAATATAAATATAAAAGACACTTTTTTTACTTATATGAATTGAAATTATACCTTGCAAAACATTTTGAAAGCCTCGGAGACTAGTTCATCGAGGTCCAACTGGTTTCGAAAGGTCAATTCAGGATTGCGGTGGAGAATGGTGGATACTATACACAGCAACTGGAAAATGATACAACAAAGTCGCTTTATTTTTTCATAGGCACTATACAAAAAAAAATATTATAAATTTGTTAGTAAAATGTATAGGTTTGTTTATGAAATATAAATAATAGAAGATTGTATACAGTAAATCTTTACTAAGTAAAATTAAAATAACAATAATGAGATGTAACAATGACAAAAGCATGTTAACAAGTAATTAAATTAATATAACTCATGATAGCTAAATACAAAAAAAGATTTTTTTCTCCATTCATCAGAAAAAAGTGTATAAATTGCTTAAGAATCCTCTGAATTGTTTCACTTGGATAACCACTTTTGAAGAAACAAAATTATGTGATTTGAATGGTTGAATTACACATTTAACCAACTTCACTTGATATATTATTCCTATTAGCCTATCAGCACTAGTAATTATATTACATTTAAATTCAAAACATTTTGATTTAATAAATAAATCAAAATAAATAAACTAATTGTTTGCATTTAATACTTTTCAAAATCAGCCTCCAATGTTTTGATACAATTTTTTACTAATGTGATTGGCTCTTATATTAGGAAACAATCAATCATAATGCATTAAACAACTGCTGAACTAGTTTTAAAATCTGTGAAGTTATAAAGTTTACGTAAAAGAGGTATGTAACATCTCCCAGGTGTGTGGGAGGTCCGGAGATTCTTCATTCAAACATTTACACACAACACACTCTACAAAAATATATCAATTTAAAGATTCTTGGTCATAAGCATATTTTATCTTATTTTTAAATTTTTAAACATTAAACTCATCATCAACTTTTTGTTAATTTAATGAAAAATTATTACATTTCTTAATTTGAATATTGCCTTTACTTGTTTAACTTCAACACCACATTGATTTAGCTCGATTAACACGTTTGCTGCTAATACAAATCTATAAATGTACCGTAGGTGCTATACTATTACACTAATAATACATTATGACAAGTCAAACACACGTACACGAAACAATAATGGCGTAGATTTGTACCAAGCTGATAAAAACTGACAAAGGTTGTTCAGGAAAAGTTACGATGCAGCAACCAACCTCACAGCTGCACTGCTGATCTCAGACTGGCATAGTAATACAATAGACCAAGCAAAGCCGTAACGAACTTTAGTAACAATCAGTGAGGAGCCAATAGGTCCCGTCCGAAGTGAATCTGTTAATATGTTTAAAGATTGATCGTCCCCACACACATGATGTAGTCTTTATTAACAACTTGTATGAGTTCTTACAACAAATATAGTTGTAAGAAGATTGATTTGAAGATGATCAAGATGATTGATTGATTTGTGGAGACTAATTCATTTAACTTATCTTAACTTAACTTATTTATATTATGTGTATAACATTATCATTTTGTAATTTATGTTGTTCTAGTGAATAAATAGATTCATTTCATTTTGAAAATATAGGGCATCAAAATATTGTTTTTTTTCTACATTTAAAGTAATTAGGTTAGGATGAAATAAAAACTTTAATTGAGTTTTCAGACATTATTTAGGGATGCTGTCTTTTGCCAATTTTGTCTAACAGGAAATACAGATCCTAAATACATTTTTGGAAAATTTACGACAAAAACGTTATTTATGGGCAATTTAAAAATAATTTACCTTAGAAGAACATAACAATTCCACACTAAAAATTGGAATTTTTATAGTGTTGGGTCATTTTAGCTAATTTGAAATTAATTTGATTATGGAGACAATATCTGTCCTGTACTCCCCTAAAAACCTTAAGAATTTAGGGCTTCACAATGTTGTTTTAAGTAACTCTTAAACTAATTTGGTTTAAAAAAAGTATAAGGCCTACATAATGGTTTTAAAATATGATGCTTAAATACTGTCTTATTGTATTAGTATTGCTGAAAATTGGATTGCAGTGTAAGAGATTATTTTAACAAATTTATATAAGATAAGCTAACACAAGGTAATTGTGAAGTTTTTAAATTAAGTACTTAAATTAAGATAAATTGAAATAAGAAAGACATGCTTGTCGACAAGGTGAATTGAATGTGAAGAGGTGGTAGTTTACAATATTCTATTGCCACCTAACTGACCTCAACGATGATCTGTCGGTACTCAGGTTGTTGGATGTGATTGAGAATGTCCTCGACAAGCAGTCCAAAGTTAAGCTCCGACCGGGTCATGTTGGTAAGGGTGGGCTGGTGTGGCAGTGTGTGCCCCTGCGTGCGGATTCCTTGTGGTGTGCGTGCTAGGATGTCCCAGACCTGCAGGTAGAACTGGGCTGGCACTCGGCACAAGCAACCCTCCAGCTGACGCCTTTGTAGAGGGCTCAGGCTGCCAACATACCACACTACTCAGTCATATAATCTTAATTTATACACTACATGTTATGGAAATTAGAAGAAAAATGTTTGTCTACAATATATTATAGTCAATTCTGCATAGACACCACTGAAGCACTCATTATTTTGTCAAGAGGTTATTTAGTGCAGGATCTGAAGGTACAGAAAACAAAAATATGATCCAAGAACCTTCTCGAGAAAACAATGTTCAAAATATTATCTTGTAAATTTATTTTCAGGCCATATGTTGTTGTTTTTTAATTCTTTCTTTCAGTGCATTATCATAACCATCCATTGACTATAGAAGGTTCACGAATGACGAAAAGAGAGTGGTCCAGAACTGGAGACCTGACATAAAGTACATTTATGTAACCACAAATCTCCATACACCATCCCTATCCAAGGGCTACATCTCCTGCTCCATAAACAAAAAGATATCTCCAATGAAGCCTTAGAGATGCACCCACCTCAGAAGTTGGTTTATATTATTCATTTCCAATTCTTACCAATTCATACTTTTTTTAGAAAAAATTATAGACTGCTGGGAGAAAATATTTATTAAAGTTGTTCGTTATGGCAAGCCCAATCCTTGCAATTTAAGGAAGGAACAAATTATCGTGGAAGGGGGTGGGGGGAGGGTTTAATCTCATCTTACTTGTACAGTTACTAAGCTCTTAATGAATAAGACATATCCGGGGATAGTGAGGTTAATACATGTTTGGGACATAGTACAGTCAGAGTGTTAAAGAAATCACCTCTTCCATAAAAAGCATCTAAATACCAAGTATCAAGATACCAAGTTTTAGATTTGTAGACCTTCTTTCAAACATCATATACATAGCATTTCAGAATCACAATCCATTGAAACCGTTCAAAGGTGACTGATAATGTATCAAATTTGTGTAATGACATAACATAAATAAATGTTAAAGAAGGATCTTATATTGGTTTCTAATAATCACAACACTGCAAAATCACACACTTTATTAAAAGTAAATTTATTTACTTTTAATAATAACAGTTGTCACGTAAAGTTTTAATATTAATTTGACCTGTGCGTTTTTGATTATAAACATAAATCATTACTTGGAATTATAGTATGGACATTTTTTTAATGTTATTTTGTAATCTTCGTGAATATAATATAGGATACTAGCGGGCCCGGCGCGCTTTGCTGCGCATTTCAATAATTTTTTGCAAAAGTTGCCCGCGGCTTCGCACGCAATTTCCCGTTGAAAACAGTACACTATATTCACTTATTCTTTTTCTATCACATTCTAAACATTGCTGAGATAATTGATAGTCGTTCCATCGTGAGCCTCTTGGGCGTATTATGAAGGTATGTACCATATTCCTGCCTCTATCTAGCTGTTACCCACGGCTTCGCACGCAAATCTTAAGAACCGAAGTCCTTATATTACTTAGTAAATTTTTTTTTTTTACTATAATAAATTTTAGATTAAATTAGTTATATCTCCGATGCCACGATTGAGCTTGCTTTGTTGTCTCGATCGAGAGAATATGTACACACGGAGTTTTGAGAACCATACTTCTGTCAAAAAAAACAACTAAGGTTGATTTTATAACATTCTTTATATTTGTAGCCAACGTAAGATAGTAATTATGATATCTGCATTACTCTTCTGATCAAGCATGAGCATGGTTTATATTAAATAAATATTGCAGTTAAAGGTGAATTTTTACGTCAAATTTGAATTGTATTATCTAGATAGTAAAGTCTATGTTTAACAGTGATTGCAAAAACAGTTTAAACAAAATTTGTCGTTTCTCTTAAGCTTACTCTATGCTTTAAAACTATAAGTGTAATATATGTTTAAAGAACAGCTGATTAAAATTTGAACAGACCTTAAAAAATTTATGTTTGCTGCAATGCATTTCTTATGGGTATTTCTGTAACCAGTGGGGGGAATCCTGAATCGGGAAAGGGATGGGCATAGCTTATAAACCTTCTCCGTGGAAAAATACATATACGTACAAATTTTCATCATGATCGGTCCAATAGTTCACGATTCCATAAAGGACAAACATACAAACATTCATTTTTATATATATAGATTGTATTGATCCATATTCTTGGTTTAAATCTTTTGTAAAACGTGTAGAAAATGTGTAATTTTTGTAATTCCCTATTACAAAATAAATATTTCTGAATTAATAATATAGAACAGTAATAATAAATGGTAAGTAAGAATAAATAAGTTCAAGTAACAGATAAACATATTGGGTCTCATACACTGCAATGAACATGAGTCTAGAAGTAATTTTATAACAGGAATTAATATTTTCAACATCACAAGCGAACTTTGAAATTATTTAAACTGTAATTCATTTGTTCAGATTTACAAATACAGACTTTTGTCTCACAAATTTATTTTTTTAACTTACTTAAATCTTGCTATATGCTAAAGTTATTATGTGCGTACTTACTGTTCATGTTGAGCCCATTCTCGTACTGATAATACTTTGAACAGTAGTTGTCGGACCTGTAAAGTACATCATTTTCAAAATAGGGAAAAAATAACTACTGTATAAAGGGCTGATTTACATAGAGGCTTAAAGCACTACAGCCTAGGAGTTAGTGGAATTCTAGGGGACAATCTTAAAAATAAAATATAGAACAACAAAATAAAGTGATAACATGTATTACAACAAGTAATTGTGGAGTATATGACTGAAAAGGCAAGATCTACTAGTATTATTGCAAAAATTAAAATAGACTCGTTCTGCTGTTTGATAAATTTCCTTCTGATGGCTACAGTGTCTCCTATACACTATGCAATCATCTTACACATCTATATACAAGACCGCCGCATGATTGGTATTGTAAAGTGACCATACAATGGGCTGTGCAATGGCCTAAGCAATCGCAGATAGATTTCCCAAACAAATATTTTTCACACATAATTTCAGTTTTATTTCACATTTTGCAATATTTAGTGTAGTATTGAATGTGCTAATGTTGTTTTAGGAACAGTTGGTTGTAGCTGGCCTATATATTAGTATATGTGGCAAATGAACTTAAAAGAAGAAGATGTGAGGTGATGGGTTAGTTAAAAAGAAAAGAGGGTTTTGCAAATGAATTTAATGAACAGAGATGGATATGTCAACAGGCGCCGCTCATTATATGAATATGAATGAACCATGATGTTTTCATGATTATGTCTCTAACCTGGAAAATTATACTAAAACCAGGACAGCAATCACTATTCATGAAAGACTCTGTGTCACTTCTTAAAAAGTAATATTCATTTAAAACAGAGACAAGTGCTTGTGGTGATGGCACCCGCGTATGTGCAATGTCCAAACTTGGTCTCGCACTTCTGAAGCAGAGTCAAGGTTTTATGTTTTTGTTTACACTAAGACATTTTTCACTTACTTTCTTTAAATATAAATTAAGCACAAATTATAATACTAAGCACAGTATCAATAACATGGATAACACTGGCATTGTTAGCGTGAACAGAGTGGATAAACCACAAGACAATTGAGTGATCGTAGGTTGTTTGTTAACACGGTTTTCAATAACATGTCTCAACTTGAATCCCTCACTCCACGTATATGTCGAAATACCCTGGATTACTGGAGTGCTGAACTGGCGCAGTGCCGGATTAAAGAGGGTCTACTGTACTTGCAATAGTTTAAGAACTAAAAAAGATTTACTATTAATTGGTTCTGCTTCTTCACTTTACCTCTACTAATTACCTCTAGTAATTTTAGTAAATACACACTATCACTCCAAGAGTCTGACTTAAGAGCACCTTCTGTATTTGATCAACTTACGTTACAAAAAAAAAGTACGAGTATATAAAGATTAACAATACTTACCTCATAAGGACTATGGTTTTCCAATGGCTTAGGGTTTTTGTACAACATCTTAAGGCACAGTTTCATTGCTTCCAAAACCCATCTGAAAATCAAGGTGTTGTTACACTCTAAACATACAGAGGCACAAGTTAGAAATAAGATTTGTTTTGACACCTTCAGACTTTCACACATAAAGACAAATACTGAATATAGCAAGACAACAGACATAAAATCAACAAGGATCAGAGAAACATCTTACATTTGGAAAAAGAGGTCAAAATGGTAAATAGTAAATTTTTTTTTAAGTTATTTTTTTTTGTAAATTATACTGTTATAACCAAATAATACCTAAATAACACTGAACACTGAGATATCATAGTCAGCTAACAAGATAAAGAGACTGAATGTTATAATTTCTCGTTAGCTGATGTGATTTAAATTATATTATACACAACGTGACAAGTGTATCAAGCTAAAAAAATTAATATTTAATATTTTTAACTCTTTTGAAAAAAAAATTAATATTTAATATTTTTAACTCTTTTGAAAACCCCCCTCCCATTGATAATCACAATAGCTAGCATGGCTAATGATTTCTTTCTTATAAAGGTAAAATTCCTCCATCAATTTCACAAATTACTACGTCATAAACTTTTGCATTGCAAATTGGCTGTGCTTCTGGACTATTTAGTACTCACCCAACCCTAATCTTGAGGATCCCCTTGAACTTGTCAGGGTTTGTGCCGATGAGACGGCCACAGTACAACACCACCTCCTGCTGCAGTACTGCCTGTATCACGTCGTACGGCTGTATCCGGGAGTAGATCACTGAGCGTATCTCAGCTGGTGTTGGGGGCTTGTCGAACACTGTCTCCTCTCGTCCGATCACTCCAACAGTCAACTGTAATCCATAAAGTTCGATAGCTGTTTGTCTTTTACTATATATTTTGTGTGTTTTATGTCACGATTACACTTGTATCTTCAAGGGTTGAAATATATAACTTTTACTGATATTTATTGTATATTACAATGCAATCTCTTAGTAAAAGTGTATCATATTGAAAAATTAAACATCACACATGAACAACTGGTGATGAAAAATTATAGAATATTTAAAATATTTATGATAACAAAAATGTCTATTGTCTAATTGTTAGATTGGTTTAGAAAAATACAGTTACATTCTCATAATTCAAACTTCATTAATTTCAAATTGCATGTAAACTCATATTTTCCTATCCTACCTGATCTTATTTATTTCTATGTTGTTTAACACTTTCCAAGTGGAGGCTGAGCAACCTCCGGGGTGCCATGCGTGCACAGTCACAACTCAAACTCTGGGCTAGACCCAGGCACACAGTTAGAATGAACTGTGATTGAATTAGAACAGATTTAGTTCCATAATTGACAACCAGTCATCTTGTTTCTTGAAATGTGCTGCTACCTCTTGATATTTTTCAGAACCATTTGAACAGGCTTTCATTGCTAAATAAATAATCGGGAGTGCCGATGGTCGAGTGGTTTAAGTCGTTGGATTTTGGACCTGAGTTAGAGATAGCGCAGGTTCAAATCCTGTCTGTGACCGTTGCACTTTTTATCAGTACCATCAACCTCGTACTGTATCGACTCTCCACCTTATTCTGTTTGATAAGATCCTCGCATAGGCCAGTGGCCCATGAGGACGGACTGAATAAGGCTTTAAAGGAGATCGGTCTCTCCTTTTCTAAAAAAAAAAAGAAAAGAAAATCTAAAATCAGCTTTAATCACGTGCCAGAACAGCTGGCTGCTTGTGGGCCGCATCTACCTCACCATCCACATATTCACATACCCTCTTATTCATTTTTCCTTATTTAAAATGGAAGAAGAAGACAGTAGTTTGAAATCATGAAAACAACAATGAAACTTTGCTTCTGAATTTGAATAATCAAAGATTGCCAGTTTGCTTGATGAAGATATTTTATCTGATTCTACTGATCCAACATATCCTGAACTAGAGTGTTGTACCTCAATATTGGTATTATCAGCACAAGACAAAGCATACTATAGATAACGTTTACTTTATAATTTAGTTATTAAAATAAAAATTAAGTTTTGGGATTATATATATATATATATATATATATATATATATATATATATATATAATATTTATATATATTTAATATATTTATTAATATATTAATATATTTTGGGATTTTATCTAAAAATGTAATACATTTTATATTGTAGCCAGAATCATAAACAACTCAAAACAAAACATTTTTTACTTTTATTAGTTCAAAATATGCCAAAATTCTAATTGTTTACATTTCTTTAATAATGAAATTAGTTTCTTTTAGTGAATTAATATACATATAAATAAAACAAAAATGGTTTTCTTATTAAATGTTACCACCTTCCTTAGATATCAGAGAATCAAAATCAGTAGTCTTCCAGTAATGAAAGTTTTTTTTTTTTTTTTCAGAATAAAAATATGAAGTACACAAATTGACCTCAAAATAAATGCAAGTATAAAAGTGAATTCATAGAGTAAGTATTCTTTAGTGATACTGGTGTTTTGTTTTATTAACTGAGGTTTTGTACAGTAAAATAACAAAGGAATTAAGAATAATGGCCACTACTCTCTCAACAATAAAACCTTGGAAAACAAAGTCAAGCATGATTAACTGCTCAAAAATTTCATTTTCCAGAATAAATCCAACCTTAATTTATTTGATATTTATTTCCTTCTTATACAAATGTATTTTAGTAACATTCCTTGAATTACAAATATAACAGAGCTCAGGGCTGGTGTAAATAATGAAAAGAATAAAATAATAATATGCAAAATTATAATGAAACTACTGTATTTTTTTCTCAACCAATACAGAATATACAATATTTGGAAAAGTATAAAATTTGAAAAATATTACACTTATGCTGAATTGTGATTTTTTGTTTGTGCTTGTTTCTTCTGTGTTTCAGGTACACGTATGGTTTTTGATATATAACCTTTTTTGTCAATATTATTGTCTTTAGTGTGCTCATAGCAATGATTGAATTGCTTATCATTTTGACATGCTAAACTAAATGTTGTAACATTTCACACCTGAAGAAAAGGGCAAATACCAGTTCTTAAAATGCCCTGTTATTGTTTTAAATCAATAATGATGAATTCTAAAGAAAGAAAATGTTTAACAAATCTGATGGAATATTCCATAAGTTATAGGAGCATAGACATTATATCTGCAGACCGATTACACTTTTTGATACTCTACAAATCTATAATAATTTAACTTCATCTCATGAAAGATTGTGGAGTGGTGGCAAAACAGCTAGTGCTGGCCATGAACATTTTACATGTTAACTTAAAAATGCACTTCATTTTATATGTAATTAGTGATAAGAACGTTAAATACTACTGTATATTTTCCACATTAGTATGGCTTTTAATTTTTTTTGTAGACAAACCACTGTAATTCCAACTGTAACATTTTAAACCACTTAACAGTTAAAACCTTTATTGGTTTCATTCGAGAGATATGACAACAAAATGTGATTTGACAATGTAAGTTTCTATAATTTAATTGATTTTAACATTTTCTTTAATATGATCAAAACAAATAATAAAAACAAATTTGAATATTTTAGAGGATTCTTGAATCAGTTATAGGCCATAATTGGAATACCAATAAATGGGGTTTTCACATAAAATATTGTAAATCTCATGGGAGCTCCGCCAATATCTAATACAGAATAAAAAATTAATGTAAATTTAATGACAACTGTAAAATAGACACTCTAGATATATAATTGCATATACCAATAAAATGTGTTAAAAATAACTAATAAAGCTAGATAGATTTGTTGTTAGTATAATAATTTATTCTTAATGTTGTTGAACACATTATTAAGTATTTGTAACACCACACTATTACAACAATGAGTCATGTTTTAAAAAAAATTAGGGTTTTGGTACAAGGCATAACAATACAAGGTTAGTGGTTTCTAAGTATACTAAAATGTGAAATTGTTACTAATGGTATGAGTGACAATAATGATGTAATTAGAAGAAAGCTAACACTCAGTAAAAATAAGAGATGTCCAAAATTACTTTTACTTGGTGTAAACAAAATAATACAAAAATTAAATTGGTTATTTAACCCTTTGCACGCCAACGTACCTATATTACGGCCGTCGGCTACTCAACTGAAAATCGCCAACGGCCGTAATATAGGTACGTTACGTTTTTCGCCTGTAATTTTCTTATAGTTCATCTGATTGCCGTGAAATTTTGACTAATCGATAGTAGATTAGTTGCTTTGAAACCACAAAGTTGTTTATTCCTTTATGAACTGTTTGTTTGGTCGTATTTGAGCTTCGCAGCTGTTGGATTGTTTGGTTGAGAGTGAGGTTACGTTCGTGTTGCTGTGCGTTGTTTACGTTTGTATTTCTCTCATTACTTTTGTTGCTAGGGCATTTTTTATTATGCCCCTTTTATTAGATTTATTGGTACTTTGGGATTATATCGACCACACTCGTACCTTATTGGTACTTTGGAATTATACCGACCACACCCAGACATGAATCGTTATTTGACATTTTGCTTCTACTGATTACTAGATTAGCGTAGAACAATATTTCGTCAGTATAAAACAGTAATTGTCTTATCGCAAACCACTCCCCATCCTCAGACTGAGGTCAAAGTCGAGCGGTCTAGTAGATAACGTGATTGCTGAGTCTCGCCGCCCGTTCAGCTGGTGCGTCTCTTTGTTGTACTTCCGTGTTTTACCCCTACATTTCTCCAAACACCAAAATTCAACAAACACAAACATTACCAAACAAAAACTAAACTCTTTATTGAAAACAAAACACACAAAACTTGTTTTTATTCTTGATCACACTCTGCTACCCAAAATGCGAGTGCCTCCGATCGAAGGTGCTGCCGAACCCGCGCTGATGTCAACGAAAGAAAAACATCCCTCGAGATAGTACCTATCAGTAAAATATCAAATTCTAGAGGGGCTGATCAGAAATATAAATTGAATTTTAATGGAAAGGCAATTATGTACCGTGCAAAAAACTTAAATAATCATGCCACGCGGCCTGCCGTAATCGGGATTCTCGAGAAAGATAAGATAACAGCGACAACAATACCGATCACAATACCTGGAAATGCTTGTTGATTGATGGAATGTTAGTTCTGTTACTCAACTATATCGTTTTATAACGTTCTAAGCTTATTGAAAAAAGTTTAAGCGTTGGGAGCCGGAATCTGACCCCATTAACAATAATTGATAATCGTTGTAAGTTTGTAATTTTGTAATTAAAGAGTTGTTTTTTCGTTGTATCATGTTTGTGTCTATAAATTTATATTTTTGTGTTCTTCATACTGCTTTGGTCAGTATAATCCCAAAGTACCGATTTATTTTAGTATAGTGCAAATATTGATTTGTGAATATAGTGTAACATTACATACAACGTCCATGCAACTTACAAAAACTGTGCCCGTGTCACATTTATTGAAGAAAATCACAACTGGACTTCTATATAAAATAGGCTTTTGAAATTTTGTAATTAGGTTAAGGGGTAGATATAGTTGACTAGGATATAACAGGAAATCAGCAAAAATATTTTTTGAAACTACTTATTTGTGCTAAAAAAAACTTTTTTGAAAATTTTAATTTTTTTTTCTGAATTTTTTATTTTTTTAATAAGTTTAAATTACTTTTATGCAACTACAATTTACCAACTGAACAAAAGCTTTTCATAAGCAAAATAATGGTAAAGAAATCATCAATATCTGTTCAAAAATTAAAAAGTTATGATACATTTTGTGAAAACTTGCAAAACTGCTGAAAATGCCCTTGGCGTTTCTGGGTAGTACTTTTGGAAAATAGGCTGGCGTGCAAAGGGTTAAGATATCTTCATTAACCCCCTTAACCTTTTATTAGCCTTTATACAAAATAGCGTCAACTCTCGATGTCCTTATAGTGTATTAATCAAAAACCGTTACCTTTGACAATTAAAAAATATTGATATAAACTGATCCCAACTGTTTTGCTAATAATTTTATTTTACTGGAAAACAAAACATCTACTAATATGGGATATGTACTTGTACATCTGTAAGTGTTACCGACGCATGGCTTATTTGTTTATAAATAAAATTCTGCAAGAACATAGTGGTTGTGCTGCAATGCAAAAGCACAAGTCATTGCATAAAAATAACTTGTGCTTTACTTCCTCATCATTTGTTGCCAAGTTAGTGTAAGGCTTGAGTTGGTTAAGCTTTTTGGAATCTGTTAAGCCCAAACTAAATGTTAAGGGGCTCCATTAAAAAAATGTATTTCAAACTATTTAGACACTTCTACTCTATAAATCACTAAATTTATATATTTCCGATTTAAAAATTTTGATCATACAACACCCATTTCCTGCAGCACAAGAACCATGAGAGGGAGAGGAGAAGAGGAGAGACGTCCGTTGGTGTAAGAAGATTGTATCACAAACAAAAAGTTTTCAAGAAGTTGTCACCCTGAAAAAGTTGAGATTTTTATAGGAGCTACTATATATACTATACATACAATGCAAATCAACGTTTTTTCAAATGAAGAGCACTACTACAGATTACAAAGCCTGATTACTAACCTCCTTGCCATTGACCAGCACTGTGGTGATGAAGGGACTGATGCTGTCCACTGTGTGATGTAGGAGACTGCTACAGTATCGCACAGCCACCCAATAATGCAGACACCCTGCTGTATGGTACAGTGACTTAAGGTGCTCCTCCACTGTAACACAACACCAAGGTACAGGGCATGTTGAAAAGTTACGTATCATTTTGGTAAAAGACATATTTGTAAAACACTTAAAAACTGTATTTATTGACAAAAGTAAGGATGGATCGATACAAAACAAGATTGTGATCTTGCTTCTTGATGCTGAATTCAATACTGGTATTTGGCTGAGCGTTAGCAAAGCTGAGCACTAGCGAATATTTTGAAATTGGCCTTGTGGCCAACGAGAAAATCACAGAATTAAGTAGCGTGTTTCTGGTTCAATATAATCAACTTCAGCAACATCTTTATTTACCAAACTGCCACCAGAATCCCCTGATTCATCACATCATAATGTTGTTAATATATTGAGTCCACAACTCGATTACCATCATTCTCAGGTACGTTACAAACTGATAAACACCTAACTCACAATATCTCATCCGGACAAATCTAAACGTGATATAAAGTACTTATTATTGAGACAAAACTGGAACTCATAATTATAAATACTAATCCAAATTTCAATTGAACTTTGTACAAATTGTCAAAATTTCATTTAGCATTAAAAATAAAACCTCTCTCTCATTTACTTTAATTAGGAGAAACAGACAAACTTCTGCTTTATAACTGCCATCAGTAAACGAACAGTCCTGATCCTTGATCTAAGTTACTCTAGTAATAAAAGCTCCTCAAACAAGTTAGACAAACAAACCTAAAAGAGTATGTGCAAGAATATATTACTTCCACTATGTCCTACAAGAATTTTATAAATAGAAAAATGTGTCTCACTTAAAAAAAAATTAGCTGCAAATAAAAGTACAAAAGTAAATACATCAGTAAAAAAATAAAAAAAGGTCAGATTTCCTTCACCTTACTAGAAAAACAAAACCCTTCCCTAACTTAAACAAAGAATGCTTTAATGTATTAAAAACTGAAACAGTTAAGCAAATTACATCAATATTACTCTATGCAATGAAATTAAACAATTCACAGCATAAGTAATTATCAGTTTTTTAAAGACATGTATTTATGAACCACAAGTACAAACAAATATAACCTTTGGACATAGTTATTAGCACGAGAAAAATTATCTAAATCAATTATTTTAGAACATTTAAGTAATTGACATACCTTAATAACTATAATAGGATATTTGAGATAATCTTATCTTAACATACCTGTTGCACCATTGAACTCATACTCTGGTCCTTCCCGTTTGAGCAGGACTCCATACAGCTGGCACTTGGCATGAAGTCCAGTGGCATTCCTGATGGCATCTAACACCTCATACAGGGGTTTGGTTTCGTAATTCTAGAAATTACAAAAGAAATGCTTCATGTTATACCAATTAATAAGGCTCATTCCTTATAAAGATTTTGGTGTATCATTACTAACCATAGTCTTAGTTATTGAATTTACTTTATTTAATCTTGAATCTTTTAAAGATTCAGAGCACAATATAGATATTAATGTATTTTAACACAGGTAAAAGGCTCTGGCCTTCCTGGATAGGGTATTACGGGAGACCATTTTTCAGTCATATTTGTAAATGAATGAAGAGGGTTGCCAAGTCTCTTCCTCATTGACAATCAAGAGGAACAAGAAGTGAAACATAACATGTTTTGAAACAATAGCTGGAGACTGATCCAGATTTTCTGTCAGAGGCTGGTCATTACTGGTGATGAGTCAAGATGCTATGGTTATGACCCAGAAACAAAGCGACAGTCAAGTCAATGAAAGACATCATTACCTCAGCCAAACATAAATTTGTTATCAAACATTAAAGCCATGCTGATTTGCTTTTTTTATGCTAAAAGTGTAGTTTATTTGGAATTCGTTCCCTCACGTCAGACTGCCAATCAAACCTTATATTTGAAAATTTTAAGAAGTGTGCGACAGTGTTCGGCAAAAACAACACAAATTTTGGCATGCAGGAGTTGGTTCTTCCACCATGACAACGTATTTGCACATATAGCCTATAGACAATTTTGATGCCCCGTGCACCTTACTTGTCTGATATGGCCCAGTGTGATTTTTTATTAATTCCACACATAAAAAGGGGCACGAAAGGACAAGATTTGATACCATTGAAGAGGTAAAGAACAAAACGAGAGAGAAGCTGTCGGCCATTTCTAAAGATGATTACAAAAAATGTTTCAAACAGTGGAAGCACCGGTGTGACAAAAATGTACAAGGCGTGATTTTTTAGTAAGTGCTGTTTTGAAGTTCTCACGCTTACACACTGTCTACCTACTGTTAGCATACCACATAAGCAATCACTCAATCATTGAAGGAAGAGCTCTTCTTATTGGAATGCACTATTTTCTAATAATTGATGAAAGAAAATTCACAATTATCCAATAATTTTATTTCTATACACAAGGCCTTTCAACATCAAAGATTCCATCGTCAGGTGTGAAACAACAATTTGAATAATATAAATATTTAACACTTCAAATTAATTATCAGCTGAGTAAAGTACAAGATTTGTTTAATTTAAAGTAAAATAAAATAAATATTAATATATGTATAAAAGTTTGGGTCTTTTATATGTATTATAACTAATAAAAAATCTTTCATCAATTATTAGAAAATAATCACTCACTCGTTTTTACATCTGTTAATGCATATTTAAATCCCCTGGTCAATTGAGAATCCCACTAAAATGTTAAGTACGTACTGTTATTTCTTTTCTGGGCGCTAAAGGCATATAAGCAGTTGAAATTCACCATCAGAATTGTGAAGTGTATGGACAAAACATTATGAGCAATGAAATGGCATTCAACTGGGTAAGAGCTTTAAAAGATGATTGAATGAATGTTCATGGTGAAAAACAGAGTGGGTTTCTCAATGATCACTAATGATAAAGTGAAAATGAAGACAATGCCTTCATTGTGAAAGGGGTTTCCTTAATTTTCAAGTACTGTAGTTCTCTCTATGATATTTTAATTTCAATCTTTAAACTGTTGAGAATCATGTTTTACTGTATGACAATGTTGGTCCACATGCAGCAAAATAAAGCCAACATCTCACCACAGATATTTACTAAGGCCAATTTTATAATCTCCCAAACAGCTCTAATTTAGCCCTTTGTTTTCTCATCAGAAGAGGCATCTTTAAGGTCAGTGCTAATGATACAATAGCGTCAAATAGATTGTATTACAGTTGCTGTTAAATTAGCTGGCAATCTTCTATGAGAAACAGTACACAAAAGATAGTTTTAAGATATGTACTTAATATTGATGGAAATTGTGTAGAACAGTAAATTAAAGTGTGGACAATAATATAAAAATAACATTGTAACAAAAATTTACTTGATTTTTTTAAAGTTATTTTCTAAATCACTCAGCTTAGCGATTCCTCAGCTCCTCATTGGAATGATTCATGACAAGTTGGTGCAACATCATAAATTCGTACATAGGGTATGTTTAACTTCATTTAAAAAAAGGATTTGTTAAGATGAACTTTTTTAACTGATTTTCTTTTAATGAGATAACCCCTTTGTATCAATTTAATGGAAACTTATAATGATACCACTCTTGGTGATGAAGTAATAAAGAATATTATCTATAAAAAGTATATAAGAATTAATTTCAAAGTATTTCCTATTTTATTACATTATTGCAGCTAAGCTCATTACATTTTGCTTAGTTTTCAATTCTTTCATCAAGAATACGTCCATTCTATTACAGTCAAGTGTTACAAATTCCTCCACATCACATAATGACTGGAATTCAGTTTCAGCCATTTTTTCTACATTTGGCCAGTTAAATTCAGTTTTAGGGTTGATGAAAAATGATAATTACTTGCCGCAATTAGTAAGCCTCTCATGTCCCCAGCAAAAAATTAAAACAGGATTTAAAGAGTTTGAACCACATAAATATCATGCTAACTGTATTAACTAACTGACCAAAACTGACTGTGTGATGCTTATTGTTGATGTAATAAGCATTAACTTTCAAGCTGGCTATAGTCTAAGTTACACTACTGAGACTTGAAAGAACTTCAAGATCCTTCTGATGACTGTATCTAAATTAAACAGAAACATCTGCAAGTAACACAATGTCTATTGAGACAACAAGCTAACTGTACTTGCCGTGATGGTGTCCATCTCTTCTGTATAGACCGAAGCACGAGGAACGTCAGTTAAGCTCTGATAGCCAATATAGTCATGCTCCGTCTGGCGGAACTGGTTGAAAGTCATCTCTGAAGTGTCCACAGTGTTCATGAAGTCCAAATGTTCTGCAATCAAACAATTATGTTAATTTTATGGTTTTGTTTCTTACTTTTCTCATGACATGAAGAAATGTTTATAAGCATAGCCTTTACATATAACATATTATTTTTATTTCTACACACCTTGTAATGGAGATGTTGTGAATAATTAGTAAAATCTATGCACAGGGAGTTGTACTTATGACGGCTTCATGTACTATACACAATATGTTTATAAATTCTTGGGCCATCATTCTATTAACAATACTACCTTATAAAAATAATACTCAAAATAAACATTAAAAAAAATAAATGTAAACATATTTAACTTTGAGTTTGATCAGTTAAGATTTATTTTAATATTTTTTCCTGTTGGAAACATGTTTATTTCTAAAGTTAATATTATTCAAAACAAATACAAGGTGGTATCAGAAAGTTCCTGGACTGTTAGTCACCGTATTTTTTCTTTGTACGTGACTGAACAAGACGGTATACCAATAGCCTCTGCCACAATAGCCGCTGAGTCATTGTGCAGAATTTCGTTGTTGTGAGTGGTTAGGTTATGGTCTACAAGTTGTGCTTTGTTGTTGTGTGTTATCATTATGTAGCGATTTTTGTAATGGTTCATAAATCTAACCAACACAATGTTTTGTTTCTAGATCATAATCGTAAAACCCACTTTCATCACCAGTTATGATCCTGAATATGAATGTGGAGCAATTTTCAGATGTCCCTTTTAGTTCATTGCACAAATCAACAGTCAAAAGTCGAGGCACAAATTTTGCGGCAACTCGCGATGCATGCCTAGGATTTGGTTAAAATTTCTTTACAGCTTCCATAGCTAATACTGACACTACTACATAAATAATTTATTGTTTGACAATGGTCATCATGAATAAGGTACTGAATTTCATCTGTTTGGTCCTGAATGATGATCATCTCAATTGAATTTCTGCCAGTATTGAAACGAGCGTACCACTAAAAACCCGTGTTCACCCAGCTCAGCAAATGTTCTTCAAAAGCTTCTTGAAGCATTGCAAAAGTTTCCGTTGGTAATTTCTTAAGATTAAAGCAAAACTTAATGCAAGCCTGTTGAATTTATCAACCATCACAAAAACTGCTACGTAATAATAACACACAACAACAAAACACAATTTGTAGACATAACAAACCACTCACAACAACGAAACTCAACACAATGACTCAGTGGCTATTGAGGCAGAGGCTACTGGCGTGCCAGCTAGTACAGTCATGTTCAAAAATAATGGCAGGTACAATGTGGGAACTTTCTGATACCACCTTGTATAACAATAGCAAAACATAATTTTAAAATTCTGTTTTAGCAGATTTGTAAAGAAATAATATTATATTTATCAGAGATCATAATCCAAAAACACAAGATTTAACAACGTAATATAATATTATAAAAATGTGAAATTGTTCACAAAAATACAATCAGAAATGGTCTGATACCATGTGTGCACTCATACACATTATACATTTCATACGAATGGTTTTTACCATATCCATTCAACAAATGAAAAACTACAGGCAAAAAAAATAGACAATAGACCTGTAAAAAAAACAATGCTTGACAATAAAATAACATAACCCAAAAAATGGGATAACTCAATCTGTTACTTAAGAAATGAATCTAAAGACTGCTGCTATTATAGCTATTTAATTTCTTTGTTTATTTCATAAACATGTACCATTTTCATGCATGTTATAGTAAAAGTATTTAGCATACAAGTTATATTTTCAAGACAGAAACACTAAAATAGAAATGATGAAGACTAAAATATGCTGTGAAATTGAATCACTACAGTAATTTATAAAGAAAAATATAGACACAAATCATTTCTATGGCATTCAAAAGTAGGTTTCAAGGCATTGCTTCAATTTATTAATGTCCAAGATATGTTATACCTGTATGATGTAGCCTAACTGTTGATGTCCATAATATATCATAATTATATGATGTAGCCTAACTGTTTATGTCCAAGATATGATATACATGTATGATGTAGCCTAACTGTTAAATCTTTGAAACCCAAAGAGATCTAGAACCAAAGGCGTCTCATCCGGGGTGGGGGAGGACACTGGTATGTCAAAATAATCACAAAAATCACATTACAAAGAAAGAAACAATACAATAAACCCGGTCACCTATGGTTGTCTGCAGTGCGCAGATGCTTATCATATCTTTGTCCAATGCAATTATGGGACAGACAGTATTTAATGCTTATTTAAATAATAATGAAACTTATATCATTATAATTCGTGTTACATAAGGATATGAAAACCTAGTAATTAAACAAAATGTAATATTTAGTAAACCCTAGAATAAATCCCTTTTGCAACAATACTGAAATGAAAAAGTTACAATGCAGAAGAGTTGTAGATATTGAGTTAAATTAAAGCTTTTATTCACGAAGTCAACGTTTCATTCATAATTTTTATGCAAAGTTGTGTGTGATATAGTCCTGATTGTTAATATTACACTTACAACTATTTACCTAACATGTTAGAGATGCATTTATTACAGCTTATTTAAATAAATTCAATGTACATCAAAACCAACAAGCAAACAAAAATTTCAACAATATAAAATATTATGTTTGTCTTTTAAAATCAATAAATAATAACTAAAAAAAAAAAAAAAAAAACTTTATTAAAAAAAGAATTATTAGCCTCTAGTAAATGAGAGTAAGCCATAAAATGGTACTGCATTTTGTTCCTTTTGATGAACAGCCTTAATACTAATTTAAAAATATTTTTTTAAGTGGAGTAAGTTTAGTTTTTATGTTCTGTTATGATGGTTTAGTTAGTATTTTAATAAATTACGTAAGATTGCATCTGGACATATTTTTTCAAGACAAACCTTTAACGTGTCAATATGTTAATACGCTTTGCCTGTCCCCCAAGGTGGTATGGTATGGTACCTTTATTCCTAGGACCTTCCAAAATATTCCTCAATAAAAATTGTTAGAGGAATGGTAGAATTGAGAACTTTTCCCATCATTATAAGTTACAAAACATACATTTCGAGGATTTAAATCTATCCTCTTTTTCAGATGAAAAAAAAAACTAAAACATCAAATTCTTTTTGACACCTTATATAACGATGGTAAACATATGCAATCCTAAACGAATCAATAACAAACTTCAAAGAAGATTTATAACATATCAGTAAAATTTATCTTACAAATCTAACGTTGTACGTGAACAAGGCAAAGTTAGTGCCTACAATATTTGAAGCAACTCAGGCGATACATATAGACAAGATCAGCTAGGTGTGTTCTCCTGGTTCCCTGACAGCATGTTAACAATCATAAGATGTTAAATGCAATTTTTAATGTTTAAGTGTTCAAAATACACTTGAATATAATTATATTTTATAAATACCAAACTGTATGTGATACAATAATTTAAATTAGTTTCTGATATAATGAATACATATTTTTAGTGTATATACATTAAGCAATAAATATATTAGGCATCACTAAATAATCATGCTACAATTGAATAAATGTTATTGATTCATTATTTTGCTTGTTAATTTCTAACCTGTAAAGAATTAATAAGTTTAGGTATAATAGTCACAAGTTTCATTGTCATATATTGATTACAGTCTTTTGGTTATTATTTTGAAATTTAAACCCATTAACTAATTGCTCACAAACTGTTGTAATGTATGCAACAAGAATTTAAGACCTTAATTTTATACTTTTCACATATTTACCAAGTCCAGTCAGTGTCTGGTTTCTATTAATAAATCCCATTTTAGTTATTGAGATCTAATTCTGATGATCAGATTTAAAAAAATACAAATCATGCTCTTCTTTTAACAGTAGTTAGGCACCAATATAAGTTGCTGAGGTAAATGAGCGCGCCCGCCGTGCATCAAAATGTGATGATATATGGTCTTCCTGAATCTAATAGCCCTGATGTCAAGTTTAGAATTACCCATGACCTTGAGATCGTCACTGAGCTACTCAAGTCTTCACACTCTACTTTCAGCAGCGAGGGGGTTTAAAACTTACTGCATTGGCAAAAAGACAAATGATAAACATAGACCCCTCAAAGTAATCTTGATGAGTGAGCATGATGCTCGCCTTGTGTTGACTAACTTCTCATCTGAAGCTGCGGCAAAGGTTGACCAGATTTTCTCAGCTGTTAAAATTGGCTAGGGATCGCACTCCACAGGAACAAAAGTATCTGAAATCTGTGATAGCTGAGCTTGAGAGAGGAAATCCCGTGGCGAACAAAACCTGACTATAAAGTACATAAATAATGTCCCACAAATTGTTAAGAATTTAAAAAACTAGTAAGGCACAACGGTTCCCCATTGTTTATTTCCTGTTATTTTCAAAATGTCAACGGTCTGAGGAGTAAAATGAACTCATTAGCGCAAGGAATAAATACTTCACCCTATGATATATATCGCTGGTCGAAACCAATCTATCACCTGATATACACGATGCTGAGCTTAATCTTACGGGGTTCCATATCTTCAGGTGTGATAGGTCATCACTTACTAGTGACAAGTCGGGTGGTGGTGGAGTTCTCATAGCCGTACGAAATTGTATTTCTTGCACCAGGATTCCCACCAATGTCAATGACATTGAATGTATATTTATCTTGTGTAAGTTTCCCACCTCCTCAGTACTTCTGGGAAATGTCTATATACCTCCTAATCAGCCAACCATTAAGTATTCGGATTTTAGAGATGCTATGGATGGGGTCTATAATTCCCTGGGTGAACCTGCAGATGTCATAATAATGGGAGACTTTAATCAGCCTGACACAAAATGGACGTGGCCCGACATTACTTCTGTGTCAAACTCTTCCCGTTGTCTGCTTGAACTTATTGGTGCATATAGCCTGAGACAGTTAAATTATATAACCAACTACCGAGATGTATGTCTTGATCTGATACTCTCTTCAATTGAGACATCTGAAGTTGTGCATGCGCCTGATGTACTGTTGGAGGAAGATAGACACCATCCTGCTTTGTCTTTTGAATTTGAAGTGTTGCAGCCTTCCACGACTGAAAGCCAGAAACGGGGGCTTAACTTTCGAAGGTGTGATGTCGATGCTGTTTTCAATGGGCTGCAGGTTCTAAGCTACCCTGCATCAAGTGAGTTGGCGGATCCTGAGCGGGCTTTCACAAACTTCAGCGACTACCTGGCCTCTTTAGTTAGGGTCAATACTCCACTCAAAAGAGTTGGTGGAGCTAGATTCCCCTCCTGGTTCTCTAAAAAATTGAAACTGCTGGTTATCAGGAAGAAACAGTTTACATAAAGTCTACACAAGCATACAAGGGCGCACATTGATTATGATAATTTTCGGAGAACTAGAAGGGAGTGCAGAGACCTCACCCACGCGTGCTATTCAGAATACATCGGTAAGGTTGAAAATGGTATTCCTAGAGATATAAGTCCTTTTGGTCTCATGTTGGTAGCCTTAAAAGTTCTCCTAACGTTCCGACACACATGACTTTAGACAAAAAGGAAGCTACTGATCCTACTAGCAAGTGTGATTTGTTTGCTCGGTATTTTTCTTCAGTATTTAGTGATACTACAGTTCCTATTCCTAGATTTGATTATGGTTGGAACCAAACATTATCCAGCTGTTCAATAACAACCTTGGATGTCCAACAGACCCTCGAATCACTGGATGCCAGGAAGAGTGCTGGGCCGGATGATATACCACCACGAGTTCTAAAACAGTGTGCTCCAATACTTGCAGTTCATTTAACAATTCTCTTCAGGCCTCTACTTGCTTCTGGAGTCCTTTCCATCAAACTTGAAGCAGAGCTATGTAATCCCAATATTTAAGTCTGGAGATAGAGGGAACATAAGAGGACTATAGACCCATTGTGATACAGTCTGCTCTCGCTAAGGTGTTTTGAAAGTATCATCTTGAACAATATATATTCTCAACTCAAGAGTCGCATCTGTTTGGAGCAACATGGCTTCTTGAAGGGCCGCTCTACCACAACCAATCTACTGATGTTTCAGGAATATATAATGTCAGCTTTTGCAAATTCCTCACAGGTAGATTGCATATATCTAGATTTTAGCAAAGCATTTGATAAGATTAATCACAGTCTACTTATATCAAAGCTTGAAGGCTATGGCATTTGGGGACCTCTGCTTCGTTGGATGAGTAGCTATTTGCGGGAACGTACTCTTATAGTCAAGTACGATGGAGGTACGTCCTTGCCATTCTCTGTCCCCTCAGGTGTACCACAGGGATCTCATCTGGGCCCACTGCTTTTTAACCTGTTTATCAATGATATTTTCTAGTGCAATATCATCGAAGTTTCTTCTGTTTGCTGATGATATTAAGGTTTTTCAGCAGGGTTACATCTCCTCATGACCAAAAGGAACTCCAACATTCCCTTGACAGGATAAGTAACTGGTGCAGAGTAAATGCTATGGAGCTTAATATAGCCAAGTGTCTTGTCATCAGCTACACTCGAAGCAACACAGCCAGGCCCTTTGACTATTCTCTAAATGGATCCCCTCTTAAGATAGTAGACAGAGTCAGGGACCTCGGAGTTATTATGACACCCTCCCTAAGCCCTTACGAACACATAATGCATGTTACAAATAAAGGCCTCTTCTATGCTTGGGTTTATTGCCCGAACTTGCAAAGACTTGCAAAGACTTCAGATCCCCCTCTACATTGGCTATCCTCTATAAGACTCTTGTTGCGTCCTTTGCTGGAGTACTGTTCCGTTGTTTGGTCTCCATATCAAGCAGGCCACATTGTGCTGCTGAACAGAGTACAGGTGCGTTGCTTAAGACTTCTTGAGTCAAACTGGGATATAATTATCTTGCAACCCCCGTCG
The DNA here is from genome assembly GCF_021130785.1 of Homalodisca vitripennis. Taxonomy (NCBI): domain Eukaryota; kingdom Metazoa; phylum Arthropoda; class Insecta; order Hemiptera; family Cicadellidae; genus Homalodisca; species Homalodisca vitripennis. Next base: position 104,265 of record NW_025778025.1, read on the forward strand.
CTGAGATTGAGATGCTATATGGACTGCAACCTCTCCAGGAAAGAAGAAAATATATTGATATTTTTATTCCTGTACAGGCTGGTGAACGGCTTCCTCCTCGACTGCCCTCATCTAGTGTCGGATATAGACTTCTCTATACCAAGAGGTACCCCGCTCTAAGACACTTTTCTGCAGAAAGATTTAGGCCCACATATTATGCATCAAACCATGGAATATGCAGACTTCTAAAACTGGGTAGCGAGGCAGCGCACATCGACTTTTTTTCACGATTCAAAATACACCCTGAAAAACAAATTATTAAATGTAAACACCTAACACATGCTTAAACAGATCCACTTACAGTAACTAACAGCTACGATTGTATTAATTATTGATAGTATATTGTTGAGTTTCTAAATTTTATTAATGTTATAGCATTGGTCAACTATTTATTTATCGTTGCTGTTACTGTATTGTTATTATTCCTTGTTATTTATTGTTGTTTTTGTTATTTATATTTATAGTATATCACTCTGTTATTGCCTATGTTGTTCAAGTTAGAGCGTACATAAGACTGTGTATATTGATTATGATTTGTCATCTTGATTGCTAAGTACTTGATTTGTTGAATTACTTTTGTAAAAATGGTGGAACCGTTGAAATAAATAAATAAATAAATAAATAACCTAACCCTTTATTATAATTTTCTGCCAACCAATATCAATAAAACTAAACAAAAATTATTTTTAGTACTAAAAAACCTGTTTTAACAGAGCAAGTTTGCAGAGTTAAAATTCTATATTATTTGGTTTATGCTAGAAAGGTCATTAGATCAAACCAGATTAATTTTTATCGAACCACACATTTCTTATAATTTGTAAATCATTGTGTAAAAGTTACTTTTTCAAGTACATGAATTTAAAAGTGACATATTAGTAAATTGCTTTGATGCAAAAGACCAAACAATGTAAAGGACATTACACACATTGTAATTGTTTAAAATTACCAATACAGGAAGAAGAAATAAGGTTCTGAAGTCGACCAATGCGAACCTTAATTCCATCACAGTAGCCTTTCTTGAGCATTGCCATGAGGTCCAGCATTTCCTTGAACTGGGGGTCTCTACGCAGAATAAAAGAATATTAACCCACATATACAACTAGTACATATATTGAACACCTCTGTACTGTATGTTTACTGTCTTTAGTCATGAGAGTCTCTATATTATACAGGCAGATACGAGATATACATTAATTGTATACACATTAATGTATAGTAACAGGATTTGTCTTTTCCATAGTTGATATTGTTAATTATGAATTTTGCTGATCATGATGAAACAACAGAAACAATTTGTTGTAACTGAAAAAACATGTCACTAATTTATTCAGTGTGTTCAATTATAAATAAAAAAAGTTTAAACAATTTTGAAACATACACAGTGGTTTACGAAATGGCTTCTGTGAATTTCAGATCATTCATTAATGGAGACATCACATACAGCTTGACTAAAAATAAATTTTTTGCCTGTCATGCATTAGCATTTGTTGTTTTACATGGTTTGGTCTTTATTTTACTCTATACTCATAAAATAATTTAGATTAGACTTGCTTTTTGTAGCAGTTGCATTTATTTAAACTTCATGTACCTTGTGAGGAATGTGTTCTGTTGATACAATATGATAATTTAATATTTTTAAATCATTAATAAAGACAAAACAACAACTAAACGGAAGCAAAATTTTATCTATATTGTGCTTATAAAGTTAATGTTGTATTGTATATGTCTTATGATATTGTAGATGAAATTAAACATGCATAATATTGACAAATTATAATACTGTAACATTTGAGAGGTAGGAAAATGGAGACCCTTGGCTTCGCTGTTTCGCAAAGCTATTTTTCCCACATTGAGATCTATCACTGTCCATTCCTGCCATTCCTAAGCCGTTTCGGTTACTATAGTAGCTAGTCAGTCAGTTATACCCCACAGTGACTAGTATATGAGACTATAGTTGTATGTTGTTCAACATTTAATCTGCATCCTATAATAAAGTTAATTTAATAATTGTTTTAAGTGTCTATTATTTTATAAAACGAAAGTATAAAACAACATGCATTTAAAAATCACACTTATATAAATAGTTATATGTTGTATATTATAAGTTAGAGATTTTTATCAAATAAAACTGCTGTTATTTTAGCATAATTCTTGATTATCAAAAAAAATTTTTTATTGACATCATGATCACTATTCTATGTCAAAAAGGTACACCAAATGTACAGTGATAAATAACTTGTCCATGAATGACATATTCAGTGCTTAATGGACGGCTCTAGTGAAACAAATTTGAGTTTTAGCCCATATGAACAATGTTAAACTTAAACACTTTTAAGACTAGACAATGAATGAGCTAGGATGGAGAAACAAACTGTACAATAAAGATGTGATTAATAGGCATCCGAACGTTTTTTACTTATTAAATGTATAACTTTAAATATTTACACAAAAAAGTAAAAAAGTTGAGTTTATCTAAATACCAAATTAAAATAATTTAAGAACTGAAAAATGTTTGGATAAGTATTGTTTACATATTCAAAAGAGACATCTTCTATCTCTACAACTAAAAATAAGGGTTTAAAAGTGTTCAACATTGTTCTAAAACGGCTACAATCAAGATCGCTGCCAGTTCAGCCGGCTCTTATACGGAATGACATGTCATCAAACAAATTTCCTACTCAGACTGTGCTTGTGCTGTTACAGTAATAGTAGTAGGTTAGACCTCATGTGTTCCTCCCGGATGAGCAGGCACACGGTGGGTCGTCCCGAGAGTCTCCAAAAACGGCTGACGAAGGCCAGCTCTGTCTTGATGTCATCAATCAGCAGTGCCATGTCCCGGTAAAGGTAGAACTCTGACACCTCAAATATCAGAGGGTAGCACAGTACTGTCATCCCACACACACGGTACACCTGGTGGTCACCAGTCACAAGATATTTTATATACTTCTCTATATGCATCCATTTTTTCTAAGATTTCATATATAAATTTGAAAACAAACACTCCAATAATATGTTTGTTTTTGTGACGCATTTCGTGTTCAAGTAACACATCATCAGACCCACATAACAGAACCACTTTCATTCAGTTATGTACGTCTGAAGATTTGTTCCTTGAACAGGAAAGGCCTCACAAAAATAAAAATTATATTATTGGAGTATTTGTTTTCAAATTTATACGGGATTCAAATAAGAAAAGAGCTTCTAGAATGTATGTAAGTCTTCAATTTAACTTTTCTCAAAGTTGCTTATTGTACAAAGATTTGAAAGTATACGTAAACATCTTTGATCATAAAAAAAATCACTGAAAGAGTTTCAAATACTTTTCATCACTTCGTTAAGTTACGTTAATGACATAAAAGAGCTCGACACCTAGACAGTGATGAGTTGGCATGAAGAAATCAAATGTACAATAATTCTATTCTTTGATCTACTTATACATAATATTTAAAATTAACCAATTAAAATTTGATTACTTTAATGTACACCATTACTCTCCAAACCTTTTCAATGTATGTATGTACCTCACTAGTTTCCAACCTCACTAATCGCCAAATCTATTGAAGTAGATTGTTAGTTCCCATAGCTATCCATGTACCTTGCCAGTTACAAAGCTACGAACGTACTTTGCTGGTACCCAACGCTCCAACGGGTCGCATGGGCCTGCCATTGAGATGGAGCTTGTGGTTGACACCGAGATGTTGGTACACCTGCACTAGCTGGTTGGACGACCAGATCTGTACAGGCTCCACCTCGTGTGGTGTCTGTGTCTGGATGCCATATGTCGCCATCATGGCCTGCAGCCGCATAGACTCAGCTATCAGAACAATCTGCACCACCAGGTCTGTGGCTGTGCCCTACCGCAGGAACATATTTAAAACCCTTTGAAATAAACAATCCCAGAAATTCAGATGTAACAACATGTTACTTTATCATACTTGATCTATTTTGCTTAAAACAAATACTACTTATCTTGTGAGTAGAAGTGGATTCACAAGTAATTATCACAGAAAATCTCTATATTTTGGCTGGATTTGTTCTAGACAACTGATTTTTTTTACACAAATATACAAAAATGTAAAATGTATAACTTAAGTCAATAACCAGCTTACAAGAATGTCTGACTATTTAAAAAAAACTTTGGATTTGGAATATTTTTTCATTACTGAAGAAGGGTATTAATAGCAACTAAATACAGTACAATAATTGGGGTAATTATAATAAACTCTGATTCTGTGAACACTACTAAGATCCTGATGTGATCATTAAAGAATGGTTCAGAGTTTTTAAGATTTTCTCAATTTTATTAATGTACTCATATCATATTATTTTTGCATGGATATTAAATCAAAATTGTATAACAAATCTGTGTATTTATATTCATAAAAATATATTAAACAGTTCTGTAATACGAATTATGATTTTGAGAAAGTAAAGGTGGTATAAATGAATGCATACTATACTTTTCAAATTAATATTTATAATGAGATAAATAAATTGCTACATTATAATTTTTTGCTGTTTCATTAACATAAAGTAACACCAGAATGAAATTATTTAATCATAAAATAACATAAAAATGAAGTTTCAGATTTTTATTATTGTAGTTACTCAGCTAAAAATGGTGTTTATAAAAAAATATCAAATGCTACAAATAATTAACTGATTCAAATACAATTGTATACCATTTATTACGATAAGTACATATATAAATGTATAAATCTTTTAATGCGTTTGAAAAATGCTTGCTTTCAAAACATAATTTATAAAACATATAAACATATAAACATTTTGTCCCTCTAAGTCCAACCCCTCGTCCTCGTCGTGAGGGACGGGCAACGGCTCAAAGAGACGGCTAACGGGGCTCTGGTGAAGCTATGTCAGGTCTAGCAAGCCGGTAGTGGATAAAACTTGCTTTCAAAAATAAGAACAGCCTCGGAAAGGATGGAAATTTACGGCAACGACCCGGCAATTGTTTAAGGTTAAGATTTGGTACAATAAATGTTGTGACGCTTAGGAACAAGTTAGAAGAGGTAGTAGAGATGATGAAGAGAAGAAGAATAAACATAATGGGAATCAGTGAAACAAAGTGGAAAGGTAGTGGAAGTAGAGAAGTGGGACAGGGATACAGGATTTGGTGGTCTGGAGGAGAAATTGGAAGAAGAAATGGAGTAGCTATAGTCATGGACAAAAAGATGACAAGCAGAGTGATGAAAGTGGATGTGGTAAGTGAAAGAATTATTAAGGTTACGGTCAGAATGGAGGGGGAGATAATGGACATAATACAGGTATACGCACCACAAACAGGATGCACGGACGATGAGAAGAGAGAGTTTGAAGAGGATCTGGAAAGACAAGTAAAAGAAGAGAGAACAATAATAATTGGGGATTTTAACGCACAAGTGGGTAAGTTTAGACAAGGATATGAAGAGGTAATGGGATGTTATGGAGTAGGAACAAGGAATTTAGAAGGAGAAAATTTACTGGATTTTTGTTTAAGGAATGATATAGTGATAGGGAACACCTGGAACAAGAAAAGGGATAGCCACAAATACACAAGATACAATTGGAATGGTGAACAGCCAAGTTTAATAGATTATATATTAGTGAGGAAATGCCTGCAGCCATACATGGCAGATGTAAAAGTTATACCCAGTGAAAGTATGGGAGGAGATCACAGGCTGGTGGTAGCTGATTTTCAAAGAATGAGGTTTGGAAAGGATACATGCAAAAGACTAACAAGAATCAAGACATGGAAGTTAAAAGATACGAAAGTTAGAGAGGAGTTTGTAAATAACATTAGAGGAACGATACCCAAGGGGGAGGTCAAAACAGGAGAGGAGGAATGGACAAATTTCAAGAATGCTATAGTCAAAGCTGCAGAAGAAACATGTGGACGAACTTCAGGTAAAAGAAGGGATAAAGAGACCCCTTGGTGGAATGAAAGAATTGCTGAAGCAGTTAAAAACAAAAATAGAGCTTGGCGAGAATGGTTTAAGGATAGGTCAAACGAAAAGAGGGATAAATGGAAGAGACTTGCAAGGGCATCAGCAAAGATGATGAAGGAGGCAAAGGAGAGGACATGGAAGGATTTTGAAGAAAAACTGAAATCAAACTTCAAAGGAAATAAGAAGATTTTTTATGGGGTGATAAGGAACAAGACGAAACCTAAAGAAATGTTGACTAAGGTGGTGGATGTTTCAGGGGAAATCAAATGGGAGGAGAAAGAGGTTTTGAAGACGTGGAAAGAGTATTTTAAGGAACTACTGGAAGGAACAGAAAATGAAGAGGAAAGAAGAGATATGACAGAGGAGACAGAAGATGAAGAGGATTTTAGTATGTGCGAATTGGAAAAAGCGGTTAAAGAGATGAAAGAGGGGAAATCTGCGGGAATAGACGAGCTGACGGCTGAGATGATAAAGGCGGCGGGCCCATTGGGAATTCAATGGTTGTACAGAGTGATGAGAGTGATTTGGAAGGAAAAGAAGATACCAGAAGACTGGAAAATGGGAATAATAGTGCCGATTTTTAAGAAAGGCAATAAGCAAAAATGCGAGAATTACAGGGGAATAACTTTGTTGTGCCATACACAAAAAATTTATGAAAAAATACTGTTGCAGAAAATTAGACCAGTACTGGAAGAAACAGGAAGAGAGGAGCAATGTGGTTTTAGGAAAGGTAGGTCAACGGTGGATGCTATTTTTGTGATGAGACAAGTGTTAGAAAAGAGGTGGGAATACGGAAAAGATACAATGGTAGCGTTTATAGACCTACAGAAGGCATATGATAAGGTACTGAGAGAAAGGATATGGGAGAGTATGAGAAAGAGAGGATTGCGTGAGGGAATAGTAGAAAGAATAAAGAACCTGTACGGCATATGTAAAAACAGGGTAAGAATTGAAGAAAAATATACAGATACTTTTAAAACAGAGAGAGGAGTAAGGCAGGGAAGCATATTGTCACCTTTCCTTTTCAATATTATAATGGATGAAATTATTCTAGAAGTACAAGGAAACAGAGGAGCAGAAGAACTTAAGACAATAGCATATGCGGATGACATAATGATATGGGAAAATAGGGAAGAAGAGTTAGAACGAGAGTTAAACAAATGGGCAAAAGTGGCGAAGAAATATGGTTTAGAGATGAACATACAAAAATGTAAAGTAATGAAAGTAGAGAGAAGGGATGGAAATAACAAAGACGTGTTAGTTGAAGGAAAAAGACTTGAAAAGGTGAAGGAATTCTGTTATTTAGGAAGTATCATAACAGATAGGGGCACAATAAGAGAAGAGATAGGAAACAGAATATGGAAGAGTGGAAAGTTTTTCAATATGGTGAAGAAGATTGTGTGGAGTTGGAACATTGGGAAAGAATCAAAAGTATTGATGTATAAATCTTATTTCCAACCAATTTTATTATATGGAGCAGAGACGTGGACGTGGACTAAAAAATGATTTAAGCAGATTGCAAGCTGCAGAAATGAGATTTTTAAGAGGGATAGAGAAGACTACAAGAAGAGATAGAATAAGGAACGAAATAACCAGAGAAAGATTGAAGGTAGTTTCACTGCAAGAGACAATGGAAGGAAGAAGAATACAGTGGATGGGGCATGTGAAGAGGATGGGAGATAATAGAATGCCTAGAATAGCACTGGAGAAGGAGGAAGGAGGAAGAAGACCAAGAGGAAGACCGAGAGGAAGATGGGAGGACCAAGTGTGGAAAGACATAGAGAGAAGGGGACTACAGAAAATACAGGTGGATGAAGAGGAGACCTGGAAGGATAGACTAAAGTGGAGGAGGCTGTGTACGACGACCCGTGAGAACGGAAACGTCTGACGATGATGATGATGATGATGATAAACATTTTTCTGAAATTGAACATGCATTACATTTAACACATGGTTCCGTACATGTTTAATACCTTCACAAAAAATATTACAGCTAATATGACCATATACATAATATAGAAATCAAATAAATTACATGAACATAGCTGAGAAAAATTACAATATTCCTTTAAAGATATCTGTGTCTTTATTACTACCACACAAAAGATCCTGTCAGAAACAACCTGCAGTTTTTGATGATTTTAATGAAAACAAGCAATATGTGGAAGAAAACTGTATCCTTCAGGTAAACCCTACTCGAAAATAGGTAACAATTACGGGTAGTTTATGACTCTATCTCGTATAATCACTATTGCTTGTTTGCACTGTTGTTATTCTCTTCTTACCTGTTTTGGCTAATTGTAATTTTCAACAAATTACCCAATATTTGTCACAATGTTATAACCACAATGGGTAACAAATATTAAATGGCTACTTTGAAAATGTTAAATAGTAAATTGAAATATGTACATTTTTCTTAGCAAGGAATAGTAAACAAACCTTGCCCATACGTTGCCCATAACATTTACTACTAGAGAAAAATTGTGTGATTATACATTGAATGATAATGTATTAGATGGACAATCATGCTAGTGAAGTTTTAAGGAAGTCTCAGTTCCAAGGTAATACATTTTCACAAGAAATTAAAAAAGTGTAAATGCTCAAGAATAGAATCCTTTTTTACCGAAATTCATTCAATAAAAGTACAATGATATCAACACAAGTACATCAAAAGTCGTGCAGACATGTCGGCAGGCTTTAACTTTGGGTCATTCCAAGTCTGAAGACGTGATCTGACATTACAACAGGCAGGATTGAACATGCAAAGCTCTATACTCACACCCCGAGGCTTGGCCTGTGTAGAACCGCAAGCACCAACACAAATAAAACAAGTCAGATAAAACCAACACTGGATCCTTGATCATTAGGATTTCTTCATATAAATAAGATTTGGTTACAAAAGCCAGTAAATTAATTTTTGATTGTATTGATTATGTATAAACTCAGCAATGAAAACCCATACAACTGTTATTCATTGCATTCCCGGAAAAAGGAAAGTATTATTGAAAAAACCAATTTATTACTTCAGAATAGAGGGTTTCATTTTGTCGAAATTCATAGTGGTCAATCCACTTGAACTGAACAGTTTGAAATAAATATTTAATGTCTTAAAGTGAAGTATAACAGATTTTCACAGCTAACTTAGACTTAAATATCTAACAACTTTTTCTGATATAATTTGTGCCATATTGTTTAAATATTCTAACTCCAATTTTAGATCTAAATGAAGTTACAACAATAATATTCTAAATACAGAGTTTTAAAAGTGGCGCTAATCGTTTCCAATTAAAAACTAAATTGAAACCACCTTACATTGTCTCTGTTTAAAATCAATCATTGGTGATAGATGGTTCAAATCATGTTATCCTTTCACCTTATACCCAAGTGCAGTAAAGAAGACAGTTGAGGCTCCTAGGGCCCACCACTTAGCGTCGTCCAACCAGAGATATGCTGTTTTGCCAAACTGTCCTCACATTGGACAGACACAGAACTCGACTCAGTGACATTATTAATCTTAATCTTTGGCGCTCCGAGAAAATATGAGAGCTTTTAGTTAGATGTTATATAAAAAAGGATCCTGAAAAGATATTTTTTGTGTTAACTAATACTACCACTTTGTATTTTTATGTAAACCGTATACTAACTTTCTTTCTATAATATTTGTCATATTGCATTGCCAGAATACAGTTGTATCGATATTAAAATAAGATGTTCATAATTATTAAAAATGTTCACAATTTTGTATTATTCCAATACAAAAATCAAAAGGATAATACATCAGCTGTTTTAAAGCTGTTACATATTATTATATACTGTATTTTAATTTATATTAAAAAGGTAATAATTATGAATTTTTCCAATTATTTATGATTTTCTTCAATCTTTTAATAAATAATAATAACATCAAAAGAATAATTTTACATGAGCCGGCATTTCTTACGATTTGATATTTTTTATAGCTGTAGGCTTCAATAACACTCTTAAAATATGGTTACACTAATTCCTTACCAATAAGTGTTAAACACATTATTCAAAGTGAATATCTAGATTTTACTTACATTGATAACAGCATCTTAAAACCAAAAAGTGTATAGTGTAATCAAAATCAAAGTAACGACGAAAATGTACTGTAACCTATCCTAATCACGGAAATTGTAATCGATTTCAGTAATACTTACTTATGCTTAACGGAATTAAACAGAAACACATGATCAGACACATTCCAATACATGTTCTGACAAAATCAAAGCCATCAGAATGAGAGCGTTTTTGCCCAGCGTGCAGCGATATGGCAACAACAGCAACAATCCACGCCACTAATAATTGGACACCAACCATCTTTTTTGCTACTCTAAAATGTAGTTAACATATGAGTGTATATATAGCTAAAGTTAAGATTAGCTTAGAACTTTACCTAATAATTACAGAATGCTGGAAAGACACATTTGTAGCAGAAGGTATTAACATATTAATATTATTAATAATATTAATGAATGATATTTTCGTAAAAAAGTTATTTGTTAAACACCTTAGAGCATTATCATATGGTTACAACTCCTATGCTTTGGTTAAAGTCTAAATTGGTCAACAAAAGACATTTTCTTATCTGATGCTCAAAACTAGATCTTTTTCTGCAATTATAGATCACTGTTACACTTAAACGGTCACATTTTTGTGTATAACCACTTATATCTAAAAATATGACGTTTGATTTTAACCACAACGTGTACCTAATTTAATTGACAGGATAATGCAAAGTTAAGTACCTGAAAGGCAGAGTATCTGCCCCCTTTGCGTGGCCTGTTATACGAAGGCAAGTATCGGCGGATGGGGTCGAGCTCGTTAATATGCAGGAGTCCTGTGGTCAGTAGCTGAGAGATCACAAACATGGCTTGGTTCCAGAGGTACAGGGGCTCGTCCCCACCCGACCCCTCAGAGCTGTTACAACGCAACTGACTGCCTGGCTCCAGTCTCTCGTATTCCACACACTCCTCGCTCACGTAGAAGTACATGGGAATACACGGGTCTAGAGTGCAATAATATCAAGGTTGTTAGAATCTTTATTGCAAATCAACTTTGAATTGGTACTGGTACAGGAGATAATATAAAGTGGTATAACAGCCGTAATTTAAAAATAATTTTTTCCAAGCCTTGACTCTAGAATCTACTTGACTTGGAGTCATTTTACACAGCTATTAATTACAATTTAGTTGAAATATCACATATTAAACCATCTAACTAAATATTAACCAATATATTTTTTATGTGTGTTTTCCTAATGAATTAAACTATCAAAACGTGGTACTTATAATTCAGAAATTTGTGGGGTGAACTTTAATCAAACAAAAGTTAGAATGTAATCGGTACCGACCACCATATACATTATTTCAACCTCGATATAAGTGTTCAGAAGGTGTATTATCAATCAATCGCTTAGATCTTCAGCTATATGATGCTATTATATTTATTGTCAGTACAATTTTCCTGAAGAACTATTATATGTTTTATAAGGAAGTTCATAGATTTTCCCAGTTCCCTGGATTTAACGTGCATGGATTACTAATTGTGGGGAAGGTTAAAAAACTTGGTTTATGAATCAAGACTCATTACTTGAGAGTGACAATATGCAAAAAATCAGGACTGCTGTTCAATCAATAAACGAAGAAGTCTTAAGGGCTGTAGAAAACTTCAGTTCCAGAACAGAACTCTTTAAAAAAGAACAGATTACAGTCCCCAACAACTGTAAATAAGGTTTGTTGAATAACATAATTGTTGGACCGAAATAGTTAAAACCTAGATAATTGTAGAAATAATAATGCCTTAAATTACAGTAACTAACAAAAAAATGTTTTAAAAAAGGAAAAAATTTTTTTTATTAATTCAGTAAGAACCTACGGCAAATACAGGAGTTAAAAATGCTGTAATGATACAAAACATAAAAATTAGTTCTTTTTGTGCTATTTCTCAACCATTCAAGATAGAGTGAAACTTTAAATACAAAAGGTTTTAGTTTTTAAGAGAGCTATTAATAGGTATTAAAATGTCATACCTTGCTATCTTAATTTTTAGATTTTACGAGTTTAAATTTGAATAATTAAAAAATTTGGAAATGTGTTGAAAAGTGGAAACAGTAACATATTTTTAAAAAGATTACTTCTTTGGTAACCTTGGATAAAAGTTTGGATTTGCATAAACTTTTAATGAATTAACAGCAAAAAATGAAACCATACAACTTCGACATTTTTGACCACCCTGTATACAAGAAGCCAAATAATTTAAAACTATTTTACAATGATCACTGAATAGAGACCTTTAAAATACACATAAATCATTGCCTGCCTCACCCTGTATAAATTATACTTCAATGTTCAATGAATCTAACTGCCATCTGCAATGTCAGCTTGTTTATGTTTCTCCATCTGCTTTCTGACCTTCCAGGCAATAATACTAGTAGAAGCTATTAACACTACACATTATCTCACTTCACTACCATTTCAGTATCATAAATATGTCTTAAATTATAAAACAATTAATACTTTTATTAGTATATCATGTATATTACCTCCATTAAGATCTTTGCAGATTACATTTGACAAGAGGTTGCGATACTCATCCACTTGATCTGGCAAACTCTTAAAGACTCCATCGATGATCATGAACATGAAGAACAGAGGCCATTCACATTCGATGTTCTCAAACTCCTGTAAATCAATAAGAGCATGATGAGAGTTAACTTGATCTGGCAAACTCTTAAAGACTCCATCGATGATCATGAACATGAAGAACAGAGGCCATTCTCAATCGAGCTTTGTAACAGATTGAATAGGTTACAGTTTTCAAATTGTAGCAGTTTGCCACACACTCATCTGTTTGATTAAAATGAGTTATTTATTTGATGAAATGAAATAATATGTGATAACTGATATATTTTAAGTTTTAAAACAATCTCAGTTCCCTAAGCATCTTACCTTTGTTTCTCCAGTTTTGTAGAATCGCCGTTTTGGATCCTCCAGTACGCACTTGTACCCGTCCCTGCCAAATCTTCGGAAACCATTCTGACCCTTGAGCTGACGGATAATTGTAGTCTTGGTGGTAGAACTGAGGAATTCCTCGTGAGTGGCAAATGCCGGAAAGGAAATGGTCGGAAGTAGAGCTGTGTCCACTCCCTACAATACACTCCTCTTAGTCAGTATCATAAACACATATAAGTACTCTCTTATTCAAACTCATTTAGACAGTGTCTGTACTTCCTGCTCTAGGCTTCTGCACTAAATTTCAATTTCGATGTCAACAAGTTAAATCTAAAAGTTGTGGTATATTTCTGACATCTAATTGTTTGCAAGTTGCAATAATGAGATCAAAAAGCCTACTAATATTTTGGTGAGTCCAATAAATAATATAAATAATTGATAAACGTCTACAGTTCTCATTGCATTATACAAAACAGAAGACAATGTAATAAAATGGATGTTATGATTTAACTGTTTTTTACCCTCACCCATTACAGTAAAGGTACAGTATGTTCCATTTCTAGTACCTCCTGCAAGTACCTGGTTTGCCCACCAGTATAGCAAGTCAACTAAAATGTTTTCTGGTGCTCGCTCTCTGTTATACACACATTATACACCTAAACTAGTAACACATCTAAGATAGGACATGTATACCCATTCTTAACTTAAATTATGGACAAATAAGTGTTGAAATGGACATTCCACCCAAGCAAATCCCACTATTTCGAATTAATTAACCCTTCAATGTGAGGATTTTCAAGAGCTAAAACCTTTAGCCTTCTTCCTCCTTCTTCAGGAGTTTTTTCCTGCTATTGAACATATAATGATATATTTTAGTTATAATTGGACATAAATAGTACATAAATATCTAAAAGTCAAAATATCGCAACATTTAATCAAAACTGTTTTACATAATGAAAAATAAACTAACTTTAATAGATCGTGGTCTGCCTACATACTAACAACCACATGCTCACTAAATCACTTGTGTATCATTATTATTTTGCACTTACTATACAGTGAAATAGTATTTAAAGCAAAACTACATATACATTTGTTACTGACTAGAAACTTATTACAAAACAATTATTGTTTTACCAGAACTCGTGAAACATAGTGTAAACACAAACCAGTCTGTAATAAACTACAGAGCAGACAAGATGTTGTTAGAAACCTTCAATTCTTTTTGCAATGCTATAACCGATTGGCTTCTTAGTCAAACTGAACAGATAGATATTATTAGTCCAAAACTGAACAGATTAGTCCAAAATATTATTAACTAAATGCTTTCTTTTTCTTATTTGCAAACCAAAATTAGTCCCCTTTATAAACAATTATTATATTTTAATGTCCTTTTCTTTTAATTAGTAACCAATATAGTATTTATCTTTGTCTGAAATTTTTCTACATATTAAGCTGATAAATTTGATTTTTAATTATTACATAGTAGTATATATTTTGGTTAATTTTAAATTTTAATTTAGAATGTAATTTGTTATAGTTTTAAGGTCATTAAATGTAAATATATATATATATATATATATCTGTATATTATGTAAGGTTGAGTGAGAGGGTTAAATAGCCCTAACTCCGCCTCTTGAATAAAGGCATATTTCATTTCATTTCTTTTCAATATAACATAACATTTATAGAATCTTAACCCTCCGGCTGGTGTGCATTTGAGCCTTGACTGGCACCCTGTTTTGAAGCTTCGTGCAGAGTTTTTAATTTTTTATCCTGTACAATTAATTATTGGAGAAAACACAAAAGTGTTGTACATCAAATTATTCTGCAGAATATGTTGTACGATATAAACATAATTATAATTTGACTTACCTGAATAATGGTGGATGTTTGATGGTCAGAACTTTTTTTTTTCAAAAAACAATTTTTTTATTATGCCATTAAAAAAAAACTCAAAATTAATTTTATTTAAAAATATAAAATATGCATAATGTTCACTTACTTATGCACAAAAAGAAAATACATAGTTTACAAACACTTTTATTTACAAATAAAATTACAATTGAAAAAAACAAGACTATATACAAGCACTAACAGTTGCCGAGTCGCGTCACACGGAAGTAGTCGGGAGCTTTTAGCGGCCAGTAAAAGAACAAATATTCATACATATATAATAGTGAATACATTATTAGAAGGCTTAGAATCTTGTGATTAAAGTGATATAACTTTTATGCGATTCGAGCGGTAATTATCGGAACTAGGACGTAATTAGTAGACGATGTTTAATGAGTCGTAATTTACGACGTTGCCAGCCGGAGGGTTAATACTATTCCATTAGTCTCAAATGTCAAGATATATTGTCATTATATAAATTGTATTTGTAAAATTTATGATTTAAAGTCTCCAATATATTAAGAGTTTCATATCTCTTATGTATACTTAAACATTGACTAGAAAGTAAAAATAAGATTGACAACAGTTCGAATTGATTAAGTTTATGCTCTTATCATCGTTAATGTATTTTTATTTAAGATGTAATTTAGTTAAATGTAGTAAGACACTTTCAATATTACTGCAGTGATCTGCACATCAAGTCCTTATCAGAGAGGACGACTGTTATCAGACCTTTCCTTGACTATTGCTTAGTGTACCTAACCACGCAACTTCATTTCATTAATCAAAATAAATTACACAACAAGGAGAACATCACACCATATGTCACATAATAGGCTTCACTGAGATTGCACACAAAATTGCAAGTCTATAGGCACATGTGTTTATATTTTAAAATATCATATGGTTGTACAGTGTTGATTTGCATATATTAATCAAAGAAATTAACTTATACGCAAATAAAGAGATGCAGGCAATCATGTGTTGTGCAAATCTGCTTTACTTTAAAAAAACCTAATTAAAATCAACTGCTTGTGAGGATTTCCTGACCTTGGAGCTCGACTCTCGTGGCAGCAACGTTTCAAAGATGCTTCGGTTCCTGTTGTGAGCGTCGATGTCCACGTAGATTACAGACCACGAGGCTCCTTTCTCCCCAAACAAATTACAGCCATTGATTGCTTCGAGAGCACTTTTAGCCATTCCAATAGAACTGCAACATTTTCGTACATTCCTTGTTAGAGATCTGTCTTTAAAATGAAGTGTTTATAAATATAACACAATTGTTACAATGGTTTATCATTCAATAAAAATAAAATAAAACAATATTCAGGTATATGTAATGTCCTATTCAAAACGTAAGAATATGTGCAAGTAAAAATATTAAAAAAGCTAGTTTCTTTTTTTACCTAGCCTAATTCTACCTCACAGACAACAAAAGTAACAAAATTAAGAAGATAACCTTAACTAGTACAATCCAAACCATAATATTTAAACTGGAAAGAATAAGTTGATGTGTTATCATGTTTCTAAATCAAACAGTTGTAGTTGTAAGTTTGAACTTTGAATAATAGTTTTATTTAACTAGTATCACCTGGCATGGATCTCTGGCACACCCGTGTTATACTTGGTGCCTCTCTCCCACATGCCAAAGTCAGGAGTGCGGTACGCCCTTTCCACATAGTACACCAAGTTTTGTATGAAGGCCACCTCGTCCTGTGTGTAGATAATCTGCATACCAGACGTGATCATCTCTACCAGGAACAGTAGGTAGAGGGACACCACATCTATCTGAGGGCAATAAACTCTTCGGTTACTTTTTACTCTACAAGTCATATCCATGTGATTGGGTGCCTCACTGAGAGGTTATGTTTCATATTATTGAATTATGCTAATTTTTTTCTTTCTTGTAACCATTCAAATAACCCTATAACTTCTTCACTGTACTACCAGAACATGATATTTTCACTAATGCAAAAAATAAGCTGTTAGTTTCACTGTGCAACAGCAGTTTTAAAAAAACTTATGAATTGTAACAAGTATTTTTTACGAAGCCATCCTACGTTTCCAGAGCATATTGAAAAGAAAAACTATTAAATCTAGGTGTAGATAATACAAAAAACAATGGTAGTGTCCAGAAAGTATTTGTTAAGAATAACAAAACATATTCAAGCAAACATTTTAAAGTTACTAAGAAATAATGTTCATTTAAACCTTGCAAAATCATTAGAACACATTACATATTTTTGCTTCCAATACGTTTTGAAGTAAATTATGTAATATTAACAATTATAGTACTTATTTTATGAGGTAATATTGTGAAAAATAGTGTTTAAAACACATAGGAAAAATGTCTTTTTTTAGTGATTGTCTAAAGTGCTTGTCTAACAACTAGGAAAAACTCTCATTTGCCCCACTAATTGTGAAATGAAGACCTAAACCTTTTAACGACCATGGATTATATGAAATCACTGGTACAACAATCCCTGGTCATTAAAATTTGATCCTGTATAGGTTAACCTTTTCGCCGCGAATTAATAAACCAACCACTTGTTCCAAGATTTACATTTTTTGACAAAAAAATTTTTTTTTTCCTACAATTATTAAACATTATTATTTTGGTTCCTTGAGATGTTATACACATGTTTTAGTAAGAAAAACGCAAACATTAAAATTTTTTATGGTGAATAATACATGTTTTTTTAGTTATTTTATCAAAAAATTTGTAAGAAAAATATTAAATTGTATTACGTTGGTTGATGTACAGTCTGAATGAACTTTATATCATAATTTAATTGTACATACACCCATATATGATATTGTGTAACAAGTAATTTGTACATAATAATATAAATTTACCAGTAAAGCTGAAAATGTGGTGATTCGCACGAGGCGCAGAAGTAGCAGGGAGTCCATGTCTCACAAACACTCACTTTTATACATTTAGAATTATTTACACAAAGTTAAAACTATTCATTCTTCAATTTTACTTTTTTAAATAGTTTCAAGTAATAAGTCACAATAAAATACAAGTTAGTAGGCCTAAACATAAAAAATAAAAAATGCAAAAATGTTGTCCAATATGCAAACATTCTCTTATAGCCTTACAAGATTGTCTTGGTTTTTAGCAATTGCAAGTTTTCTTATAAATCTTTATAGAGTGATAAATTTCAAAACAAGGAACTATGCACAGGGGTGGCTCATCCTGGCAAGTTTTTACAAAAATACGATGTTTGCTTTCTTTTACACGTGCCTTTCCCTTTTTTGGTGCAGCTTGATGGTAGGATACTACAAACAGCACAGTTGGGTTTGTGGGTTTTTATCTCCATATTGGCTGATAAAATGGATTTTCCCTGATAGTCTGTCATCAAGAGGGTTTGCTCAATTTTCGACCACGTCGGATTGCAGTTCTAGGTTGCCATGCACTTAGTAACCCGTCAATAACCTGTTCTCGAAACTTTTTGTGGGTTAGAGATCTTACACCATTTTTGCATATTATAAGCTATGCAGCCATTTATCAATGCAATTTCAATGACAAAATGCCATAGGGGGGTGGTAACCATTTCATTGATTTATGGCCATAAGGATACGTAGAACAAAACTTGTCAAATAAGTCTACTCCACCCATATTTTTGTTGTACAGTACTTGAATATTGGGTTTCGTGACTTCTCGTCTGCCTGTCTTTGATCTGACTTCAATTAATTTTACTCCAGTGTCACCTACAGTAGAGAGCATGTTTACTTTTCCTGTATCTTGCCAGGAACATGCTATCATATCCTTAGATTCTCGGATCCATGTTGTTGGGAAGTCACCTTTCTTTTTCTTCAAATTTTTCATTTGTGCAGGCAAATTTTTTCGGTTTGCTCTCACCGTACCACATGCTCCCAACCCACTCAACCTCAGGTCGTTGAATAAATCAACACTAGAGTAGAAATTGTCCATGTATATGATTCTGTTAGTAGATTCAAAACCTAGTTAACAAATCTTTTACAACTCTACTACCCAGGCCCTCATCTTTACTGTCGGTTTCTTTCCCAGTATTACACCTTGAATCTCAACAGAAATCCATTTGAAGAGTCACAGAGCGACCATACCTTGATTCCCCATTTTGTTGATGGCTTGCTTGGGAGATATTGTTTGAAGGATAGCCTACCTTTAAATTTTAACCATACTTTCATCTATAGAAAGTGCCTCTCCAGGCTCATAGTTGTCTAGATATGTTTTAGAAACAAAAATCTATCAAGGGCCTTATTTTGTTTGAACAGTGGATCAGATCCAGGATTACCCTTTGACACCTGATTGCTATTATCATTGAAATGCAAAAAAGACTTGATTAATTGATATTGGTCTCTAGAAAATATTTTGGAAAAAATGCCGGAGTTTTTGTCAGCCAAAAGCCGTCTTGAAAATATGATTCTTCATTTGGCTTATGAATGAGTCCCATTGAAATTTGCGTTGCTACAAAAGCTTTCATGTCCCTTTCATCGATTTCTTTTAGTTGGTGTAGTCTAGAACGTTTGGGAATGTCAGTTGTTACATCACAACATTGTAAAGAATAAATATTTGTCTGTTCAGCTACATAATTTATAGATTGCTTCAGGAAAAGAATTTATGAAATGATTCAGTTGGAGTTTAGGTTTTCAAATTTGACCTTAGGTGTATCACAAAGTGTAAATTTAGGTATTTTTGTCTAATACTATGTTAGAACCTATTTGAATTTCATCCCACAAGGTAGCATTGTTTTGTTGAGATTTAGGCCTAGATTGCTCTAGGGCTATTTTCATCTAATGGACCATCTTTATCACTTTCAGAGAAGATAGTCTACATTGTTATCACCTATTTCAAAATCTGAGTCTTCATTACCATGATTCAAATTATTCATTAATCTCATCATCGGTTATTTGTTTCCATTATTAAACAGGATAACCTCAACAGGCTAGAAATTTGTAAAAACTATTGTCCCTGACTAGCCTACATACCTAACAATCACAGCCTTTTTGTTGTAAGATATTCACTACAGTAACACAACACTTTTTAATGTTTAATGTTAAAAACACTTACTTGCATTAAAATATTAAGCAATAAAAACTAAACAATATGAATACAATAAATCAAAACAAATAACCAAACATAACCAATGTTTAATGTTAGTTAAACACGGCAAAAGCAGCAGACGCGATCCCGAAACAACTGCCAAACATCGTTCATGTGACTAGTCTAGTTCAAATATTTGCCGCGCGGCTGTTAGCACTTTACAGAAGGCAGTGAATATGGCGTTTACTCACTTGGGGACTATAGTCGACTTACACAGCCAACGGAGAAGTTTTTCTGCTGCCGTGGACTTAAAGTTCGATTTACGCGGGCGAACGGAAAAAAACGGTGAGTCGACTATTGTCGATTTACGCGGCGAAAAGGTTAAACTCATCTAAAATAGCATGCAACATCATGTTATAAAACTCTGCAAAATATGAACAAATAAAATATCATTAAAAATAACATGGTACATAGAACCAACTATTTTTGAGAGAAAAACAGTAAACCACCTAAACATATACTTAGTCTAGTCATAAAATCTACACAATTTTGAAAAATGAATAGGTCCTATTCTTTGAATTTGACCAGCAATACCGCTTTGGTATTTTTAACATGCTATAGCTGTCACAACATTCAAGTCATATAAATCTTGCTAGATTTTGTTGTTTTGTTTACGCGATATCATATGTGACCATTACTTTTGACTCAGGATTTAAGTGCTTAACTCAAATTTCATCACCTAATTACAATTCTTGTTAACACATTCACGGCGGGTGACGAGCATGCTCGTCATGCAAACGTGGTGCGTCAGGCGGTGGACGGGCGAGCTCGGCATACGG
>NW_025778026.1:0-145899 GCF_021130785.1 Homalodisca vitripennis
TTTATACCTGACCTTGATTCCATAAGGTCCCATAATAAATTAAATAATAATGCCTTTTATTTTTCCGAGTGTAATTCAATGCTTACCGTTGCTTTTCAAAATCTGCCGTTTTTCCCGGTAAAACTACAAATGTTTCATAAATACATACAAAATTTTTAACCTAAAGATAAAGAAAATGATTAAGGTTATCGTAGATGGTGAAAAAAATCGTATTACAAACCAAATTATCTGTACTTAGGACGTGTACATTTTGTGAGTGTTGTATCTCAATTACATTTAGTAACCGATGTCGATAAGCACATCCATGACAGCCATGCAGGAATAACAGCACATCCCCCTTACAAGGATCATTCCCCCTTATCTATAGCCACATTATGTCTTATTCGTATTCTCGACCTGGAGTTGTCTCCCTTTTTCTGGAGGTTACTTTCTATTTAGTTACCTCCAAACGGATAATTTCAAAAGCCTCTTACCTATTCAAAGGTATTCTTTCTAATCTCTTTGGAATTCCATTAGAACAATTCTTCTCCTATGTTCTAAAGTTAAGTACATACGATAAGAAGCATGGCTTGCTCTAACCATATTACCCATTGTCCTAAAAAACTTAGATTTCAAACATTCAGAAGTTTTTCCTGATTCTCCCTCAATTATTTATAAATAATTAACAATTAAAACGAGTCATAACCTGTGTTCAAGAATTTCTATAGTAGTAAACAGGTTTACATAAAAAAATGTATTGATGAATAATCAAAACTTTATTTTATAAAAAAAATAACAAACAAACTAAATTGGTTGTTATTGTTAAACTAATGTTGGGAATTAACAATAAATTGCTTTGTACAATAAAATTTAATTTTACTCCTAGTCCTGTATTAATCACTTTGGACCAGAATTAAAAGTTAAAAAAATTGGCTATGTAAAGCTAGTCTCATAACAATCTGGTCGAATAAAACTTATATTTTAAGTTGACGAGCTGCAAAGGCTGTAAACAATACATTTTAAAGTATACAAATCCATACACCAACCGTGAATATTTGAATTTTCGAGATACATACCTGTTTATTTCAATGTGAATAATAATTATTCTATAAATAAAAAGTCGTCATTAAAACGCACACTCATAGTCTTTTGAGGTCTCACCCGAGAAAATTGTTAAAGAGAAAGGCGTTTTTACCTTTAAAGAAACCAAAGAGAATATATTTTGGCTTATTATTAAAACATTGTTATTGGGCCTCCAAAAACTTACCACAGATCAAGAAAGATTGAATAAAATTTTTAATGTATGAGAAAATTTTTAATTGCAAGGAAGAGAGAATCTTTCTGTCTCTATTTATCGCTCCTGGTTTCACTCTTTCAATATAATCAATTTTTTTTTTATCTTCGCAGGTGCTCAACCTTTCTGGTTGTTTGGGCCCATAACAAAAAAGTGTTATTTTAACCTTGGAACGGATCATTGTTATATATTTATTGTATTATCTTTACTATTTATAAAATGTTTATTTATAATAATAGTGTGTTTAATTAACCTATAAATTTGTTATCCTAACGAAAGTGGCCTGTATTTATACTTAAATTTATAAGTTATGGGTAATGGAAGATGAGGGTACTGTTCAAAAAGGCCTTAAACCCCAAATGTAGTCCTAACTTTGCCTAAATTTATTGAAACTTAATCCCAAACTAACCTTCCCAAACCTGGAATTGCATAAATTTATAAAATATAAACAAGTATTTTGGTTTCCTACAACTATGAAATAGACGGATTAATTTGTGGTTCTGATTCGTGTGGGGTAACCCATTTCTAATTTTGTAGTAATATTTTGAGTGGGTAAATGAAAACGAGCTATTTTCTATATCAGTCATTCTGCGTAACGCAAAAAGATGAATTAATTGTTAACGTAAAATTTTTAAAATTACATTACAGGAGAAAATCGTTGGACTAGTTTATGTCTCTGGATACCACTCCCAGACAGCGCCAAGTCAAACACTTCTTGAGATTGTGGCACGGGGTTGGGTTTGAGTTGGAAATATCTATCTTCTGGAGGACTGATGCAGTGAATTGCCCAGAAGTGGGTGATATTTACATCGACTAGGTACAAATAGTTTTTCAATGGTAGGAAAGAACAGTTTGTATCAGGAAATAGTTGGTAGGGACGAGATCCAGTATGTACACCACGGATATTTTTCCTGCACTTGGTTACATAGAGATGGAGGGTGTAACAGATTTGATAGATAGGTGCTATAAATACATTTGTGAAGAGTAGGCGGTGGGTACACATTAGATAGGTTTTCTCCCATGGTCGTTGTTAGGGTTGTTTGAAGTCACCAGTAGTAGTAGTAAATTCAGACTCCGGTAAATTTGTAGCAACGACTTCGAGGACCGCGACAGCACAATACTTTCTCATTAATATTACAACTGGGCAATATTTGGGGGGATACAAAGCACAGGCCCTCTCAAAATAAGAGAGTTTTGTTTCTCTCGCTGGATACAAACAAAGACAGTTTCTATATCATATAATGCTGGTTGTAGAGAGTTTAGAATGTCACTTTGATTGGATGACCAGTTACCTCACAGAGACGATGTTATCAGTGACCCACCTGGACCACTCCTTTCCGAGTTCAATAACATTTCCACCTTTCCGCCCAGAGGTATATTTTGTATGTGTTTTTATTTAATTTTTCAGAACGTGCAAAATTTTCTGTGCTGTTTATTAGATTCTGGCGTACTCCAACTATTAACCTGAAATTGTAAGCACCTGACAGTATTCTTGTTGATGATAGACGAGAATTTTTCCATATGAACATTTATGAAGGATATCTCTAATTGGAACCATGTGAATGTAAATGAACAAGTGTACATCGGAATTGCTATCCACTTTCTTTCAACAAATCTCTGTTTGTATTCGAGCTTGACCGTGACGCTTCAACGACCAGCCTCCACTTTGGAGTTGGAGAAAGCGAGACCTCTAACATTTTCCTGAGAATATCTCTTGTTTATAATGCAAGAGTTTCAGAGATTTCTGCTTTTGTGTGCATCTAGCATACTTTTAAGACGCGACCTCTGCTGATGTTCTCAATAATGTTTTACCATTTTGGTGGGTAAGCAATGTTCCTTTTCTTTCCGAACATTTTTTATAAGAAGGAAAGATTTTTGTATCCAAGTTTCATGAATCAAAACTTTTTTATCGCTTCAATACTGTCCTCTAGACAAGTATTGCCTGGGTTATTAAAGCTAAAGCCGCATTGGGAGATAAGGATAATGCTGGTTGGTTAAGCGATTTACATACAGCAGCATGAATGAGAGCCTGAGACTGGGAAGTTCTAAGTTCTTGTATTTTTGGTTTTTTGAGCTCTGGGAACACAGTCCTGAATACTTTTAGAAGGCCCCCCTCCGATTTGGTTGTCTTTTGTTCTCGAATTTATACTATGTATTGTATACTTCTCAAAACCATCTTGAAAGCCCAAAAAACACCCTGAAAAATATACTTAAAAATGGTCGTAGTAAATAGCCAAATAGTTTAAAATAATTTTGAAATTTTTCTCAATGATGCGTAATAACTTAGATATAACAATTCATTTTCGAAACGGCCACTATCTACCTAAAATATGAAACCTTACAGTAGGGAAATAAAAGAATCACATGAATATTAAATAAAAAGTCCTACATGCTTTCAGCGAATAATAACAGCCAAGAAATTATCGGTGATTTTAAAGCCCAATTCGTTATACTGTGCTGAAGATTAAAATACTTCACTTCAAAAGTATGCCGTGGAAGTAGTGTTTTTTCACACAAACTCCCTGGCTATAGAAGAAAATACACGAATAGTGGAGACACGTAAAAATACTGCCACTGTAGAAAGATATCTCTCTAACACATTTTGACTGGATTTTCTATTGTTATGTATATACAAAGTTGCCAACTTGACAGCGCAGATGTTGGGGCGAGGTTTGACAATATGTTCATATCAAAGTTTATATCCGGTTACTTCTTGTATTGAATTCAGACCTGACCCAAAACTCTTTGTTACAAGACAACTATTTCAGTAAGTCTTTATTTTGTATTAAAAGTTTTACATTGTGGACAGGATAATAATAGCAGATATTTTAATGAATAACTTCTAATTGTCTATAAAAGCTGTACAAGATCAAAGTAACTTTTTTGTACCCAACAAAAGTAACGTCAAAGAGGAATTATTTACAATAATTTGAGTTACAACGGGACAAAAAAAATAAAGAAGAGTTTTTATTGTGTTTGGAATACAGAGTATAAAAACATTCCACAAAAGTTAGTCCCAACAGTGGTAGAAATATTAGACTATCCAAATTACATTTCTTTACTCTAAGTATGTACTGTACATATAAAGTTAATGTTTAATGCATATGTTTCATATATTTACCGAATTATAGGGTCTTAGATTTTGGGCCGTGATCAGCGAAAATAATAAATATTAAAAGTCTGCTTGAGGGTGGTTGCATTTAGTAGATTTAGAAATTTGAGATTCAGTTTTGATGCCCCCATAAAGAATATAAAGAAAAACATTTAATTTATAGCTTGCATAAAATGCTGTTGTATATATGGTGCTCAATCATTTCTGTTGTATGAATATGTTGTTTCACAATATGTTAATTAGTATACATGTCAATATATTCATATACCCATATGTCAATATGTCAAACAATCCTTTAATGAATTAATCCGAAAAAATGACAGAGTCCAAGTTACATAATTAAGAAATGTCATTATGAAAGGCAGGTGATATATTGATAAACATTAAAATAATGGATAAGAACATTTTCCATAAACACTAGACTTTACTGTCCGTACCGAAATTTTCGTAATCATAACTCTAATTACTATCGCTAAAGTACTCATACAAGAAACAGATATAACTTTGTCATTAAAAAATATCTTTGAGAAGACTTTGTTTAGTGAATATTATTTATTTTACTTTGTATGGAATATATAAAAAATATTAATAAAATAAAAGTTAATAGTTGTTTTTGCTAGTTTTTAGTTTTGGCAGCTTTCTTGAATCCGCCATCCTGGATAGTTTAAATATATTTCAATTACAAATTAGGTAGTCTGACATTATTTTACAATATATATAGTCTCAGTTCAATGACGAAACTCTGTTTAATATCCTAATTAGTTAAACATTGTTACGAAAATCTTTAGTAATAATTTTACCATCCAGTTTGTTATAGACATTTTTCTTTGCCATAATTATATCACAAGCATGTGTCGTTTTATTTCTAGAAAATAAGGAAAATCATTGGTCAGATGCCAAGAAGGTCAACTTCCACCTTTATCTGGTCCCTTGTGACGTGTATTGTTGATTCTGTAAGGAGACATCGCTTGGATTCATTCTTTCCCAAATCATGTATTAGGAGTTTTAAATCCTGAGGAAGAGTGATGATTTCAATCCTTGAAACATAATGTTTCTATTTTTTTTAACACATAATGATGGGAAATGTCCTTTCAGAAAGGAATATTGATGACACTTTTAGGAGGTAAAGGATTAAGAGAGTGATAGAGGCGGTATTTATTACATCATAAATTCTAAAATAGTTTAGTATAGTTGGCAGTAACTGCTACCAATCTCTTAAGGACCTGGAAAGAAATAATATATAAAGTAAACAAACGGTATTGTCAGTAACAGATGTTGTGGATATTGGTATATACCACGTGTATATTGTATACTACGTAGTCGGAGAAATATCTAATAATATTCCAGAGATATTTCCATCGAAAAACTCACCTCTTGCATTCACCCTATAAGGGACCAGATACAGAGAATTCCTGTGGCTTGAATACAAATTTGGCGTCTTTTACAAAGCGTCCTTTAGTGGGTACATCTACAGTCAATATATTGCTATTAAACTAATTAAGCTAGGAACCTAGATCTTTTTAACAAAGTATAATCACAAAAACTTTTTTAAATCGATAGAGGTTTTTTTCATAGGATAAATATTTGTCAGCTACGATGGTTATGGTGGAGGTCAAAATGTGAAATTTTGAAAAAATGATATAATAATTTTTCTCGCATAATATTTTTCTTGGTTTGACATATTTAAAATCGAAAATCAGACACATAAAATTATAAATGACATTGCCCTCAGACAAGTATATAAAGAACTGAAAGGGTCTGTATTTTTGTTATCTAATGCTGATTTAACATTTATTGATGTACTTCCGGTTAATTTTAAGTCTCTTGATAAGAAAAATAAGACCTGAGAAAAATATTGTTTTGGTATTGATTAATAACTCTTTGGCAAATCTTTTAATTCTAACCTTTCACCAAAAACTAGAGCGAGTGGTGATTTATTTCTGTCTTTTGGGAAACTCTTCTATCGATTCCAAACAACAAACAAAAAATAGGTTTGTGTTCTTAGGTAATGAACATTGTGTCTCGGCTTCTGATTTAAATTTTAGTTTTTTGGACACTTGCATAGGACAAAAATGAGATATTAACGTTTTACTACAAACTTTGGAAATCTGTATTATCAGATGGTCCTGTCACATATAGCCCTATGACGAACTAAATCGCTGCAGTAACCAAGTCAATAACGCCAACTGAAATGTTCAAACACAAGTAACATTGAAATACAAGCTCTCTTTGATTAGAAAAATCATTAGAGTGTCAGACAAGTTATGCGTTTGTACAACTAAGAACAAATAAAATAGTTTATATAATATTCTTAGCTTTCTTTAAAAACACTTACCGTTTACCTTTTTATATTATTCTTGCCCGTCTTCATGGACCACTTCTGCCCGTCTTCATGGACCACTTCACTGCACTAGAATCTTATCGACAGAATAATGAGCAGAGCCGGTACAGTACAAAATCCATAATAATGATAAAAAAAAATGCAAAAGCTATGGAGAGGTAATAGAACTTACAATTATATGTAAATCCAAAGTCACAGACGCCTTATAGACTTTGAGGTTTACGGTCTTTTAAATACCCTTATATATAAATACGTAACAACAAGTAAAGTATTATTACAAAACACACATAAAATAATATCCTACTGTAAAACAAATTTAAAAAAGAAATTGGACAAGTTTTAAAAGTGTAATAACATATTTAAATCTGTAATCCTTCAAAATTTAGAAGTTATATTTTAAATAAGTTCAATAACCCTAAAAAGGAGACCCGATAAAAGTATATACTGTAACTATATCGTATCCTATGAATTCTAACATTTCTAGCTTGTCCACAAACACTAAACAGGGCATTGGTCGAGCGCCCCATTACAACTTGAATTACTCTCAACTTTCTTTTAAAACACTGATTAATTAACTTCCAACAGATTAACTTTTAATTTCCCACAGTTTAATTGCCCTTTTCATGTTTAATACGCAGAACACCCACTGTATAGGGACGTATCTTACGACGTAAAAGTATGTTTGAATAAACATTAACTTTATACTCAACTTAATAACATTTTTATTTTTTACTTATTATTTTATTTGGACAGTTATCACGGTACTGTCCAGTACAGTTCAGTACAATACAGTCATGTCTCGTACTGAAAGCCCATTTAGAATTAAAGAATAATGTTTATGTTTATATACGTTTTCAGACCGTTATTGCTACTGTATTATTTAAGTTATTGTTGAAGTTATTTAAGTTTTAACATTTTTGTACCAACAATACCTTTTTTAGAAGAACGGATACGATTAAATTAGAGAAAGAAACACAAACAAGAGATATTTTATTAACAGGATCGTATTGCAAAAATACGCCATTGGAGCTCAGTACAACTAATACGGATTTTACGCTTCGCACATCGTATTGGATGTATTGAAAACAGACATAACCGAGATCGGTTTCATCCATAAAAGGCTTCCTTGATTTCAACATTTTATTATTTGAAACCAAGTCTTCGCAATATATGTCAAATTAGGAGTAATTTTATAATGTTTAACAACAATACAAACATGATTAACAATAAGACAACAATATTAATAATGCAGCAACAACAGTGATGTTGGTAATAGTGCCTAATAGATAATTAATAACACGAAAAATATTGGAAGGCACTATTATAAGTAGAGCTCTGTTCAAAAATGTATAAGCCGTGTCAGAATGTTTTGTACGCTATGTAAATATTTACTACGTAATAACCTGTATGATTGATTTTAGATAATACCCCAAAAATAAGAACGGAAATAAGTTCCAGTGTACTGTAAAATTCAAGATGTGTTTTATTAAGTTTATAAATAAACAATTTTGAACTTCTAGCTGATCTAATAAAAGTAAATTGTTCATATCTAAAGTTTTTATTGCCTTTACTAATAAAATTGGTGTACGTGCTATGCTATGTATTGTGGGTAAACCTAGATTTTGACATTATGTTTGCAGGTCAATGTTATTCCATGAATGTTTAAGATAACTGGTTATTATTTGTTTACTTATAAGATCCAAATAATATAGTTTTTTTTTTTTTTATTACAAGCTGTATTTGATATTTTAAACGATTATATACAGGGTGAGTCAGTTAAGGTGTAATAAAAGGACATTAGGAGCTATACTATGAGCTATAACAAAGAAAACATGCTACCCCCTCTTCACATACTGGGAATACAATAAAATTATTTTCATTAAATTTAAATAAGAAAGTTTGCCGAAACTGGAGATCCCGGGTTCTTTTCTCAATATTTATAAATTCAAAACTGTAACATAAAGTACATTGTTTTAAATCTTTAGTCGACGGACACATTTTGGCGACCTCTGTTTTCAAAAAGATTTTACCGTTTCGAAAAAAATAAACAAAATGTTACAAAATTGTGGCTTCGTATAAAATGTTTTATACAAATTTGAAAGTGAAATAATTAAACCTCAATCTGTTAAAAACTTCAAATAGTCGTAATTCTTTACTTATAAGTAGTTTTTAAATTGTAGCTAAATTTTTAGGAGTTAAACAATTATTGCGAAATATATTCATATAGCTAGTAGTTTCAAAGAAAATTCGTTGAAAATTAAGTGGTTGCAAACGTTTATCGTTCTGGTTTTACTGTGAAATCATAGAAAATAAAATATACTTATTACCATAAATCTTGTTACGTTTTGGGTTCGCCATTTTGAAACGGTTAAATATTAATTGAAGAATTGCTCCGAAATGTTTATTTTTTTAAAGGGTTTTAAGCTCACACATCATGTGGCCTAGAAATAAGTTTGAACGTGTACTAATTATAATTAATTTTAATTATTTTAATTCATTTTAAAATTAATTATTTTTTTAAATTTATGATTAATAATACTATTTACGCTTGATTTGATAATACAAATATGATTTTTAGTCATCACAATAAAACAGTTTAAGATATACAAAATGGTTTAAATGTAGACAAAAGTCTTTTTCAAAGACATATACATGTAAAATGACGTAGAACATAGTGTACTGCATTTATAATTTCGAATTATAGTTATTTTACCCTATTCAAAATGTTTATTTTATGTGTGTGGAGAGGCAAAGTTTAATTAATATTGCATACGAGAATTTCAAAGAGAATTTTTTCAGATTAAGTATTTGCTCCATATTAAATTTCTCCTACTTTAATATGATGTTATTAAATCAATGTTATGTTTCAGATTTTTACTTCAGTTTTCATACATTGAAAATTTAAAAAGTATTAGAAAAAGGGCTACAGGAGTTTCAAGTTTATGGCTTGGTTTAGACTGCCTTTCTTTCCATCTCAGCACACGCAGTTGCTGAATCAGCACTGTCAGCAGCTCGGTCCTATTTTATCACTCTTTAAATTTCAGACAAGGGTTTAAATGTAATAATAATTATTATGTCTTTGGTTGACTACAAAACAATTACTGCAAGTACAAGTTGTATGAAAGACTTGTAATACTTAATTGTGTATGTAATATTATCCGGTTTTAAATAATTCAATAGATAAAGCAAAGAATTTAAGCTATAGTTTAAATTTTTGTACGATACAAGTGTATTAGTTTCGAGGTGAACACAAGAGGTAACATATCTTTGTAATTCTATAATCATCACACCGTTTACTCGCGTAGCTTTTAATATTCATCTTCTAAAGCATTTAAACCCCTGGTGTAGTTTAAGTACAAGTATTAATAACAACCAATAAAAATACAAATATAAAGTATACGTAATAACAATGTCAACGTAAATTAAAACTACGAAAATCTCCACAGCTATAGAGAGATCATATACATACATATAGTACGAGTATAATAATAATATTGTATATGTGAAACATAATGTAGACCAAAAAGGAACTGATATATGTGTACATATAAAAGGGTATTTTAAACTAAATTTGTTTTGACAAACAAAACTCATATTTAGAAAAAAGTTAAATAACGCTGCTGTAAATATGTACATAGCTTGCCACTATCAAGCAGACCAGAGTGTAAACTACACTATCATATTATCTACTAACATATAAAAAGCAATTTTTTACACTCTAGAGCCATATTTTAAAACCTTCATCAGTCGTTACCTCAAGGGAGTTTCATATCTATATCAAAGAAAATGATATCACCTCAGGGTGGAAGGGACAGGCACGTTTTACGAGCCGCCATTTCGATGACAAATGTCCAGCTAATGTCTGCCGACAACCCTGAGTAGAAGGTAGGGGATGTTAGAATTGGCGTCACATCTGTTTGAGGTAACGATATCTGTTCTCAGGCAACAATTTATTTGATATCAGTTTGTTCTGTAATATCAATTATCGTGTAAGTAATATTCTGCTATCGTAAATTAATTGAGATAAACAAAATGCCATTATTAAATTCTATAGGTACTTGTTGAAGTACATTTATTTTAGATTATATTGGCTAATAATATGGTGGTTATAGTGATTTTTTTTATTCCATCTGTGAAATTTCTAAGAGTGAGCCTAGACGATGGTTGTGATCAATGATGAAGAAAGAGAAGAAGAAGCAGTGTAAGAGAACAGTTATCGTCCTTTTTAACCTTAAGTAAACTTTGACACCTTTGTTATTTCCATTCTGTTTAATATTGATTGATTATCATACACCTCTGGTCGCTTTTACTGATAAATACCGAAATAAACTGTTTATAAAATCTCTTAGTACGTAAGGGTTAAAGTCATAAATAATAAACTATCTACAAAGCAATAATATAACAGAGAACAGAGAGAAATCACATCCATAATCTTTTTACAACTAAGACAACAATAAGGAATCAAAATTCTCTCCAAAGTACACAGATTTCAGAGAATAATTGGCTGAGCGTTAGGAAGGCCTATTTCCACAGGGTCTGGAAAAACATCATTTCTGTAGAGACAAATGAAAAACTCATAGAAAACTCATAGTCACAGAGGTGGACTATGAGTTTTCTGTGAAGCTTTCATTTCTACTAAAGAAAAATCGAGTTGTCAGTTTTTTAGAATACAGCTCAGCGTTAGCAAAAAATTTCAATTTACTTTTATAACAACAAAAATCACAGTATAAATAAATTTAAAAAGAAATTGTTCACTATTATATGGAATATTATAACTTCTGATATACAAACAAACTAGCTGTTACCCGCGGCTTCGCACTCAATTTTTAGAACCGAAGTCCTTATAAAAAGCAATTATGATGTAATATGATGGGGTTCCTACATCAAGGCATACATCAGGTAGATATTATTAAGTTCATGGTAAATAGTATCAGAGTTTAACTTAATTATTATAACATGTTGGGCACGTGTAGGAGGCATTTCTGGTTCTAATTAATTATATACATAACGTCACAGCTGAATCTGCCTTGTAATCCCGATCAAGAAAACACAAATCTCGGATCACACAGGTCTCGGAAACTTACTTTGGTTGAAAAGCGTATATTTCCAGTCCTTGTCATATATATTCAGGTCTAAGATATTTCCAGTACCATAGCAGAGTTTGCCTTGTTGTTCTGACGAAGAAAAAATATATATATATACTTACATAGGGTCGAGATGCCTACTTCGGTTAAAAAGTGCCTACTTAAGATCGTTTAAATTCACTTACCTACTATGTCACAGGTTTGCTTGCCATATTGCCTCGATTAAAATACGAGTACTATATAAGTTCGATTATATAGTTCTCGGAAATCTATTTTGGTCAAAATCGTGTTGGCATAGTTGAGTTTGCTAGGACTGAAAAACCTATTACGACCTAGGGGGAAGTCCTACCTACTTCTTATGTACTTCAGGTATAAGGGGGAAATCCTTATTAAGGTTATGCAACATTCCAAAATAATCGTTATTAAAGTTTTGCGTTACACTTGTTTTTTGGGCTGTAGCCAGGGAAAGAATGAATCGTTAAGGTTTGTTAGTATTCATTTCTCTGTTTTTCAGTAAGCCATTGTTAAAATGTAATATCATAATGTCAAGGACGCCCACCAGTTTAAAGTTAATTTATGTGAAAACATTCATAACTTTGTTCATTAAGGTTAGTTTTATAACAGTATTTAATGCATTAGATGATTTTAATTCGTCACTGGCGCAATCTGAAGTAAAAATTTATATATTAATGTTTCATTTATATCTGCATTATACTACCGATCAAGCACTGTTTACTTATTATTGAAAAAATTTAAATGTAAACAGATGTTTCAGAAAGTTTGTCGATTTATAGCTGTCAACAGCGGTTTAGTGCCAGTTTAATTTGAATTATGAAACGTCATTACGTTTCGTTCTTATCATAACATTCGAATGTAAACAAACTAATTTTTCAATTTGAATTCGACTTTATTTGATGAAATGAATGTGTTATGGGTGGTAAAAGCACTCTAAATGTTGACTCAGACCAAACGCTAAACCTGTTAAAAATTTTAGCACAATCCGTATAGCAGTTTCAGCGTGATTCGAGGACAAACCTCCAAACATCCAAATATCCAAACATTCAAACTTTTGCATTTATAATATTAGTGGGATAAAGCATAGATTTTTAGAATTAAATGAGTTATAAACTTAAAATCGTATCCTTTGAAGCGTCACGCGGTATTGTCCGTTCCCACTTAGTAAGTAGTAAAACATTGAAAAATATTAATAATTGACTTAAACAACATTTCTTGTCTTCGATACTATACTTCGCATTTTTTTTTAAACAACCTTATTATATGACGTTGTTTCTCTTTCCAAAGCAGGATTATATGTATTTTTAATTGGTTAACGGGGTTATATAGCATATATCCGGTAAGTACAAACTAAATATAACACTAATTCTGTGTACTAGTAAGTTTGCTAGTAATAGTACAGAAAATGTTTCATCAAATTCTTGTGATATTGTTCAAAACAATACAACCATTATAATTGAAGCCTAAATTTACTCTCGACAAAAGAAAATAACTGCCCCGTGAAATACTGGGATAACAAGTTATAACGGTCAAGTCTGCCTCGTTGAGAGAAAAGATTCCTTGTCAAAATGAGACAATCAGGCGGAAGAATTGGAGCAGAATGAGACCGCAAAGTGTTGCTCCGTAACAAAGTTTGGCCGAGTCCGCCATTGTTAGTGTTACATGTCCCTGCTTGAGTTGGCAGAAATGTTTGGACGAAAACTCTATAACTTTGCCGTATCGACTGGTGATAGACTTGGGATGACAACGTTTATGTTTATTTTAATAAACGAACTTTAACGTTTAAACTAGTTCTGCTGTATGACACTCAATATAGAAATGGAGTTCACTAATATTTTCAACACGAACATGAGAACATTTAAAAATTAACGTAATGCTCACAAACTACAGGTTGAGTCTGAAGTCTGGAGACATTCCTGAATGCAATAATCAAATAAAGACTCTGATTGGGCATATTTGAATATAAACGGAATTAAAATAAACTTGTAAATCATAAAAATATACATACGAATTTACTCATAAAAAATAAAATAAACTACAACTCTTGAAAATAGTTAGAAGTTAGTTAGTCCCTATGTGACTAAGAATCCCCAGAGGGTTCACTTATAGCTGGTTTATACACTTATACTTACAGTTGAACACATACTGGGTACTGGAAAAACTGATGTGTCACTTACATCTGGGCAATGTTATGCATGTCCAGGAGCGGCTCATTACTGGGGCGCAAGGGTATTTCTATAGGTTTACTGCGGGTGGTGCAGTCATCTACACACCATAATTTAAAATAGTCTTCATTTCTATTGAAGGAATTTACTGTTTGAGGAAAACCACAAGTAGATAAGCTTTTCTTATAGTTTAGTTTTCCAAACCTAAAGCGAAAATGCAAAATATTATACTCCTATGAATTTGCGTGATTCAAATAAAGTTTATTTTTACTCTATATCGACATTGAACTATAAATTTATTTTCTGAAGATTTAATACATTTAAGATATTTTTTTCTAAGTTAAGACCATGTACAATTGCAGGTATACAAAATATCTGACGAAGCTAGAAAATTAAGGGAAAGAACAGTAGTAAAACATTTATAAAATAATTAAGATGTTGATAATTTATTATGCAGAATGATGTGGTGTAGGATTCAAACAATTGTAATACCATCTTAGTACATGAAATGTTACGAATGAATAATTATTACTTGAATCAGAAAGAGCAACATTCTCTTCTTTTCTCTCGCCATCAGTATGTATTGTTTCTTCGTCGTGATAACAAAGCAACCTGTAATATGTTGCTGGAAATATCTTAGATCGAATGTACATAACAAGGGCTAGTATAAAATGTTTTTTTTTACCGGAATAGGTGTCGGAAATCTGTGTATTTGTATTTTCTTGATAGGGTTACAAGGTAGACTCAGTTATGACTTTGAAAATGTAATTAATTTAAATCAGAAATGCTTCTACACGTGCAAAACATGACTTAAGGGTCAGTTTAAACTCTGATTCTCTTAACCACGAATACATTTCCTAATTACGTGCCTAATATTACCTAATTACGAAAAATCATATAGGACTCCATTTTACTACGTCATGAGTGCTTCATTAAGTAAAGATTGTTAGGAAAGCCGCGGTAAATAGGTGGTAAAATAATAAAAAATAAGTAAATGATTCTCAGATATATCAAATATATAATAAATTGTGTTTAGGAATACATTTACTTATGCTTTGATACATAAAGAAATGTTAGTAGAATGAGCTTCCATTGAAATGTACTAAATAAATAAATGAAATTTAAATAATTAATTGTGAACTAAAACCCTTTTTTGAAAGTTATTGTATTATGTGTTAGAGGTTAATGTTCACACTGATGATGATTTAATATCGAAATACGTGTCTGAAATATAATAATTTTCAAAAAGGGTTTTAGTTCACAAATAATCATTCTAATACAGTTGATTCTAATCATTATAATCATACTAATTCTATAAGTGTGACATGTTTCAAAAGCATGGGGTGTTCTAATCGTGGTGTTCATGTTTGAACACGTTCAATCCTGGTGACGCCACGGTGGCGTCGTGCGTATGTCACACCGCCAGTACCGACGACGCCACGGTGGCGTCAAGTACAGGGGTATTTTTAAGCCGCCGAATGAATTACTAATTATTAAATAATCGTCATTTTCGCTATATTAGATGTTTATTTAGATGTTGAAGAATACCAAATCGACCTTGGTTTCCAGGAATCAGTCTTCAAAGTATTGATTAATTTTTATAATGTTTACAACTTGAGTAACAGCTGATTTCTAGTCAGACGCGATTCCCGCCAGTTTCTCACATGTTTATATTATTTTTTGCTGTCTCGGCTTCCCGCTGTTTTCTCACTTTCACTGTTGCTATTCGGGAGATGAGTGAGTTTGAGGTTATGAAACGTAATTCTTAATTGGTTGTGTATTATTATTAGTGAAGTGAATAGTTTACGTTTTCTGTAACCATGGACCCTTCACCGTCTACACTATCTACTAGGAAAGCCATTTCTGACGATACATTGAATAGTATATTGAATGGTAGCCTAAGCTCGGAGAGTACTGAAGACGAAAACATTATGAGTGATTTTGACATTGACTTTCCCGACGATCAATTTCGTTCTTCAACACCACTGCCAGACAACGCCGGCGGGTCAGATTCTTCTAGGTCACCGTTGCTGCAAACTAAGTCTACTACGTCTGTGAGTACTGTTGTCTCAACTTCCGGGTTACTCAGTGTAACCCCCCCCCCCCCCCAACACAGCTAAATGATTTAGAACAACAGTTTGCTGCTTCACAGCCACATGATTTACCAAGCCCACAAAATACTGCACAAAGGCGTACTAGGCGCATGGTTGTCCCTGCTGTTCAGTGGTCTAATGATAATTCCTCAATGATAAACTTTGATTATGTTTCTAAACAAGCACTAAAAATGCAAATGCAGCATAATGCAGAACCTTTAGATTATTTTATACTTTTTATAAATGACGAGTTTCTTGACTTGCTTACAACTGAAATAAATGCTCAAGCTCAGTACATAATGGCAACTACCGATCAAAGACCTCACTCTTCAATAAAACTTTGGAGCGATGTTGACCAGGAGGAAGTAAACATATTTTTAGGCCTATTGTTACATATGGGTGCTCTTCAGTGCCCTAGAATGAGAGACTATTGGAAGACTCATAGAATTTACAACATTCCATGTTTTAAAGCAGTATATGAGCCGAAATAGGTTTTTGCTTATTATG
Source organism: Homalodisca vitripennis (assembly GCF_021130785.1). Taxonomy (NCBI): domain Eukaryota; kingdom Metazoa; phylum Arthropoda; class Insecta; order Hemiptera; family Cicadellidae; genus Homalodisca; species Homalodisca vitripennis. The sequence goes on from NW_025778026.1 coordinate 16,591, forward strand.
CAATGCTTGCATTTTGCTCACAATCCGTTTGGTGAAGAGCCAGTACCAGATGACCGACTTTCCAAAATTAGGCCGGTTGTAGATCACTTTAGCAACACTATGAAAGCTATTTATGAACCAGGGCGGGAACTGTGCATTGATGAGTCTATGGTGTTATGGCGGGGAAGACTAATTTTCAGCCAGTACACCAAGAACAAAAGACATAAATATGGTATAAAGCTATATGTACTGACATAACCACATGGACTTGTCATCAACTTTGCTGAGTATGCCGGAGTCAATGATTTTGACCTTGGAGGTGTCGGTCATTCAAAAAGTGTGGTCTTGCATCTTATGCAAGATAGGCTTGACTTAGGTCATGCGGTATACATGGACAGTTATTATAATAGGTTTGACTTGTCTACAGAGCTATTTGACCGGAAAACCTACACTACAGGAACCCTTAGAGCTAAACGCAAAAATACACCTTTCGAGGTTGTAGAGACCAAGCTAGCACGTGGGGAGGTAACATGCTACTACGCTGATGGAGTTGCAATTGGTAAATGGCATGACAAAAGAGATGTACGTTTTATTTCAAAAGAACATATTCTTGACATGGAAGAGTGTAAGAATAAACGAGGTGAAACTACAATGAAACCCACAGCTATAGTTGAATACAACAAGTACATGAAAGGAGTTGATCGTCAAGATCAGATGCTGGCTTATTACCCCGTCACACGAAAAACCACACGATGGTACAAAAAACTTGGCATTCACATCATTGAAATGATGGTGGTGAATTCGTATATGATGTTCAAGAGCCATTCTGGATTACAGCGTCTGTCTCTGTATGACTATCGCTTGTGTGTGGTTGAACGACTACTACCGCCTGATTATATCTCTTCAAATCGAGGAGTGAGAGTAGACATCCAACCAACTCCAGGAATGCATTTTGCATCTAAAATGCCTGCTGATATTAGTGGAAGGACCCTACGAAAGAGATGCTGTTTGTGTCTACGAAAAGGGAAGAGGAAAGACACGATATTCTACTGTACCAAATGTCCGGGACAGCCTGGTCTGTGCTTGGGAGCTTGTTTTGTGCAGTTTCACAGTGTGACGTGAACGAATATGTGAACTTCTTCTAAATAGCAATACATAACATATTCAATTATTCAATATATTCCAATTGTGTGTTTTTGGAAGTATTACAAAACAGTGAATTGTAGCAATGCGCCTTTCATTCATCTCAATAATCTGTTATTGTAAGGTATTTGATTTGATTTGATTGATTTCAGTCACCAAACAGTGGTATAAGCAGATATTTTATAAGTAATATATATAAAAAAAACAATAGTTATGTTTTACGCAATGTATTCTGCGCACTTGAAATATTGCCTAATAATTATACGTTTTACTGCCAATCCTAAATATATTTCAGGTATTACTTTCATAACTTTTATGACGCCATTTTGGCATCATAAACTTTTAATGTAAAATAATGTTTTACCTATAAAGATATTTATTGATATTGCTAGTAAATAAAAGCCAGTACATATTATCACAAGTTTCAAGCCACAACTATTTGGTAAGTATGATGCAAGTCAAAACCATTAGTACCGATGACGTCACGGTGGCATCATAGTACTTTTTACGTAAAAAGTATAATTTAATCTACAAAAATGATGTTATATATCAGAGTTATTATAATATAAAAGCCTGTATGTATTGTATCAAGAATTTAAACGGAAATTTTTGGTCAGTGTAACACGTGGCAAAACCATTAGTACCGATGACGTCACGGTGGCACCATAGTACTTTTTACGCAAAAAGTATAATTTAATCTACAAAAATGATGTTATATATCAGAGTTGTTATAATATAAAAGCCTGTATGTATTGTATCAAGAATTTAAACGGAAATTTTTGGTCAGTGTAACACGTGGCAAAACCATTAGTACCGATGACGTCACGGTGGCATCATAGTACTTTTTACGCAACAATTATAATTTAATCTACAAAAATGATGTTATATATCAGAGTTATTATAATATAAAAGCCTGTATGTATTGTATCAAGAATTTAAACGGAAATTTTTGGTCAGTGTAACACGTGGCAAAACCATTAGTACCGATGACGTCACGGTGGCATCATAGTACTTTTTACGCAACAAGTATAATTTAATCTACAAAAATGATGTTATATATCAGAGTTATTATAATATAAAAGCCTGTATGTATTGTATCAAGAATTTAAACGGAAATTTTTGGTCAGTGTTTTTGATGACGTCACGGTGGCATCATAGTACTTTTTACGCAAAAAGTATAATTTAATCTACAAAAATGATGTTATTATAATATAAAAGCCTGTATGTGTTGTATCAAGAATTTAAACGGAAATATTTGGTCAGTGTAACACGTGGCAACACCATTAGTACCGATGACGCCACGGTGGCGTCAAAGCATTTGATACACCAAAAACACGTTTTTTTTCTTTTAGTGATTATATTCCATATTTGTAATGCTACACGAATACAATAAGCTAAAAAAATAAGTTTGGGATTCCGGGTGCTATACCCGGAAAAAGGGCTGGGCTTGAACGTGTTAACAATCCCAAATACACGAGTTGCCCTTGGAAGAACTTTGGAACCAATTCCTTAGTCTCTTATCTAATCTCTGTTATTATTGTCTCCCTATTCAGTTGTTCTTGTGACCACGTGGTGTGAGATAGATATTAATTTAAATCTTTTAAAAGTACGTAGTGTAAGTTTTGTTTGTTCTAAAATGCCGTTCTCAAATGAGGAGGCATTCCAGATGCTTACGGTGTTAGGTGAATGTTTCCAAAATTACTCAGCTGCCGCTCTTCTTTATGTCCAACGTTACCCAGACCGCGAACATCACTCCAGAAACGTTTTTCAAAGACTGGCTAGTCGAGTTCGTAAAACAGGTCATGTTCAACCTTACCACAACAAAGGAAAGGAACTCGCTAGACCCGTGAGAAGTGATAGGGCACCCGAAGTTTTGGCAGCCTTTGAACTGAATCCGCATGATTCTACACGAAGAGTAGCTCTTGATTCTGGTATGAGTCAAAGATCTGTTTTAAGAATCGTTCACGATCATAAAATGCACCCATATAGGATGTCATTACATCAAGAACTCCATGGAGATGACTACCTTTACAGAATGAACTTTTGTTTGGTGGCTCGAGAAAAAACTACATCAAAATCAAAACTTTCACCGTAACACTCTGTGGTGTGACGAGGCTACGTTTAGGAGTAATGGAGAAGTGAACCGTCACAATATGAGATACTGGGCGGTTGAAAACCCACACTGGATGCGAGAAGTGGACAACCAAAGGTACTGGACCCTAAATACCTGGTGCGGTATTATCGGTGACAAAACTGTAGGGACATTCTTCTTTGACGATCGCCTAGACCGAGTAGTTTATATCAACTTTCTCATTGGTCACTTGCCTAATTTATTAATCGAAATCCCTGAGGAAGTCTAACAACGTATGTGGTTTATGCACGATGGGGCACCAGCACACTACGCCGAAGATTCTCGATTAATTCTAAACGAGCAATACCCTGACAGGTGGATTGGAAGAGGCGGCCCTGTGAACTACCCAGCGAGATCTCCTGATTTAACGTGTATGGACTTTTACTTGTGGGGTAGACTAAAAGACCTAGTGTATAAATCAAGACCAACAAGTAGAGAGGACTTGATGTAGAGGATAAGTGAGGCTATAAACACGATCAGTAGAGACGAGATAATGAGAGCTACAGTAGTAGATAGCTTCATCTCAAGGATTGAACTCTGTCTGGAAAACAATGGGTTGCAGTTTGAGCACCGGTTTTAACTGTTCATGAGGTCAGTTACTAGGTTATTGTTGGTTTTAGTTTGATAATTGATAATTGTCATATTGAAAATTTACCATGATGCTGCTGTAACATGGTAGATTTGTTTTAAAAACCAGTTTGAAGTGTTTATCCTTTTTAATAATGACAGGATACTCCTTCCTTCCAAGGCACTCACATCAACAGGTTTTCTCCTATAAATTTTGTGTAATTTAGGTGTACAAATCTTTATAATTCAATATGTACTAATTTAATAACTGGGTAACTTTCCTGTTTCATGAGAGAAATCAGCACTTATCGTAAGACATTGTAGTTTACACTGTTCCAATACCTTTTTAAATTTTAAAAGACTTTTAAAAATTGGGTACAGTATTTTTTTCAATCATAAACATAAGAGACGAGTTTACTGATGGAACCTTTTTACTTGCACATTGCATTGACTTTTATAATAAATACATTGAGTAAAATTATTAAAAAATCTATTTTTGTACTACAGTTTTGAAACCATTGGAGATAGAGACCAACTTTAAATGTAAAAAATGTTTATTTTTTAAAGACCTTTCTAATTATATACAAGGAAACCTAGGTTGCTATTTGATTTTTTTTAGATTGGGGCTGTCAAGTATTTCAAAATTCTATGTATTTTTAAACTGTGTAAATTTTGGGTAGGGTGGCATTTGATGATATTTTTCTATAAGCCGTCTCATCATTAGTTTTGAATAAAACTATCGTCTCTCTACATTTGTGCAGGTAGTTGCAATAAATTTACCCAAAACCCCTGATTTTTTTAACGTTTTGGTGTACCCTGTACATAAGCGGCAAGATAGGTTCAAACTTTTTGCATCGAATTAATCAGTGAAGAAATACATTTAAAATGAGGTATAACTCAACATACCTTTACATTTGCCATCGTTAAGTGAAACAAGAAAACAGTAACACTACGTTTCGAGAATCTGCAATCTGATCTCTTCTTCAGGTAAAGAACTAACCTAATACATAAATTACAAAACTAGGTTAAAAATAAACAAATCTTACTAAAGCGTTGTGGCACGCCTGGAGTCAGGAATCACAACCTACATGGTTGTATGTCAACTTCACTAACACTAAAGACATGCACTTAATAAAAAAAAAAAAAACTATACAAAACACCAAATCATTAAACTAAACTACGGAATACAGGTCACAATATGTCTTCACTCGTCTACTAACCATTTACGACTGACCAAAGGGTAGCCAATGGTAAACGTGAACGGCCGGCTAAAACAAGATGGCGGAAATACAAGGGAAGGGGAACAGGAATGGGCCCTTTCGTTATTATTGGTTCATGCGAGATGAACTTCTTAAAAACCATATTGTGACTCCGCATTGGTTTATTGCAAATATCCGATCCGTTTGATACTTTTGGTATTCTCTTTAGTTCATTTTTTTAGAATTGGCAACCAAAGCGGCCTAATCTCGACTGATGGTTGAACTGATTGGTTGGTCTGCCAATTTAATGTATGTTGCCTCAATTAATTTCCTTTTGAAGAAATGTGGTTCCCGATGTATTATGTGGGCTTCATCCCAATTCATATGATGGTCTTCGGACCAACAATGGTGTGCAATTTTTGACTTTTCTGTGAAACCCTTTCACGTGTTTTCTTCTTTGTGTTCTTTTATCCTTATGTTTAGTGGTCTTTTTTGTCTCGCCTATGTATTCCCTATTGCAGCTACATTTTATACTGTAAACACAGGTTTTTGGAATCCTGTGTTGCCATATTTTTTGGTTTAGTTTTTTACGAGACTTTGTCTAAGAGTGTTGTGTGTTTTAAACGCGGTTCAAATGTTGTAACTTTCTACCTACTCTTCTAATTTTTCTCCGATAATCCCGGCACATAAGGGATTGACATAAACGCAAATTTATCACAATTCTGTTTTTTCTGACTCAGGAAATGATTCTTCTGGTTCGTTTGCACTTATTAATTACTAATTGAGGGTATCCATTGCTTCTGAGATCCGATTCAATTTTCTTAAATTCTTCTTTTAGTCCATCTTTATCTGAGCACAAGCTCTTTGGCTCTATCAAACAACGAGTAGGCTACTCCTTCTTTGACAGATTTTTGATGGTTGGATTGATAATTTAAATATTTTTCCTGTGTGTGTTATCTTTCGAAAACAGTTGTCTTAAGGACATCCCTATCTCTTAATACACACACATCCAAAAAGGGAAGCTTGTTTTGGACTTCCACTTCCATTGTGAGGCGGATGGAAGGAGAATACTATTAATGTGATTCAAAAAAAATTATTTAATTCAATGTCTCCATGAGAAAAAATAACAAAGGTATCATCCACATACCTCCACCAAATCTTCGGTTTGAAACTGAGCTGAAGCCAAAGCTTTTTCGCTCGAATTCCTCCATAAAGATATTGGCGAAAATAGGAGACAGTGGAGAACCATTGCCATCCCCTCATCTTGACGGTAAATTTTACCCTCTAACTCAAAATAATTGCATTGAGTGCATAGTTCTAACAGTTCCATAATTACTGGCACGGGAAGTTTTAGTTCTATCCTTTAATGTTTGGTCTTCTTTGAGACGTGATTTAATAATTCCGAGAGTTTCTGGAACTGGTACATTTGTAAATAGACTTTCGACATCAAAACTTACCAGTTTGTCAGTTTCAGTCAACTTTAGGGATTTTGACTTCTCTACGAAAATCCCTGGAATTTTTGATGAAAGAGTCAGTTTTTTCCTACCAATGGTGTTAAGATGTCCAAGAGGACTTTAGACAATTCCCTGCAAGGTGAATCACGAGAACTAATGATGGGCCGGAGAGGGATGGTAGGTTTGTGGATTTTGGGAAGGCCATACATATGGGGGATTTTTGGAGTGGTGAGGAGTTAATTTAGATCTAAATTTATCTGAAAAAAATTCTTTATGTTTTCTTAAGGTGTTTGCTACTTTGCGTTCAAATGAATCAGTCGGGTCTTTATTTAAAAACTGTATATTTGCCAGTATTTAAAGTTTCCGCAATCTTTTCTTTATACGCTACTGAGTCAAGTACCACAGTAGCGTTGCCTTTGTCGGCAGGTAAGATTTTGACCGTGTCATCTTTCCCAAGGATCGACCTGGCCTTTTTCTCCTCTATTGTTAAATTGGGTTTTTGTGGGAGGAATTTTTCTGAGTAAAAGACTGGCCTCGCAGCGGAAGCGGTCACCCTGTTCCTCAGGTAACTGTGAAACAGCCGACTCAATTCCAGTTACGAAATCCAGTGCCTTTACCGATTTTTGTGCCACAGAAAAGTTTAAACCCTTGGATAATACTGATATTTCCGCTTCATTCAGGATTTTCGAAGAGAGATTGATTACGTTTTTATTATTTGCATCCGTATTCACGTTGCCATCCTTAGGCAAATCACATTTTTTAGGGCCTAATTTTTTCCAGTTTGGAGATTTTCTTTTTCTTATCTGTTTCAGAAACTTTTTATACATCTATTTTGGATGCTTTCGAGAATGTTGTTGAATTCTGTACCGATCAGTGTTTTTAATTCAGTTTTTTTTTACACTCAATACTATTTTGGAGGAGGTATTTTTTCACGATGATGATATGCAATTCTTTCTTTAAGTAAAGATTTAGAAGCAGAAGACAAAATTTTACTGGCTTTCCTACTATGAAAAGGAGTTTTTAGAGTTAACCCTATAGGCATAAGGGTCTTCAAACCTTACATTTATGCAAGAAAGTTAAATGATTAATGTGTTTAGTTAATTTAAGATGCAAGCTCTCAAGGTCTTTGATTTGTTTACTGGTTCCGGGTCCGTACCGAGAATCAATTCTTTGTTTGAAGGTTATTTTTGACGATGGAAGGATTGTGAAGGAAACAGGATTTTTCCGGACATTTGCCATCGTTAAAGTGAAACAAGAAAACAGTAACACTACGTTTCGAGATCTGCAATCTGATCTCTTCTTCAGGTAAAGAACTAACCTAATACATAATTACAAAACTAGGGTTAAAATAAACAAATCTTACTAAAGCGTTGTGGCACGCCTGAGTCAGGAATCACAACCTACATGTTGTATGTCAACTTCACTAACACTAAAGACATGCACTTAATAAAAAAAAAAAACTATACAAAACACCAATCATTAAACTAAACTACGGAATACAGGTCACAATATGTCTTCACTCGTCTACTAACCATTTACGTTTACGACTGACCAAAGGGTAGCCAATGGTAAACGTGACGGCCGGCTAAAACAAGATGGGCGGAAATACAAGGGAAGGGGAACATGGAATGGGCCCTTTCGTTATTATTGGTTCATGCGAGATGAACTTCTTTAAAACCATATTGTGACTCCGCATTGGTTTAATTGCAAATATCCGATCCGTTTGATACTTTTGGTATTCTCTTTAGTTCATTTTTTAGAAATTGGCAAACCAAAGCGGCCTAATCTCGACTGATGGTTGACTGATTGGTTGGTCTGCCAATTTAATGTATGTTGCCTCAATTAATTTCCTTTTGAAGAAATGTGGTTCCCGATGTATTTTGTGGGGCTTCATCCCAATTCATATGATGGTCTTCGACCAACAATGGTGTGCAAATTTTTGACTTTTCTGTGAAACCCTTTCTCGTGTTTTCTTTGTGTTCTTTTATCCTTATGTTTTAGTGGTCTTTTTGTCTCTCGCCTATGTATTCCCTATTGCAGCTACATTTTATACTGTAAAACACAGTTTTTTGGAATCCTGTGTGCCATTTTTTTGGTTTTAGTTTTTACGAGACTTTGTCTAAGAGTGTTGTGTGTTTTAAACGCGGTTCTAATGTTGTACTTTTCTACCTACTCTTCTAATTTTCTCCGATAATCCCGGCACATAAGGGATTGACATAAACGCAAATTTATCACAATTCTGTTTTTCTGACTCAGGAATGATTCTTCTGGTTCGTTTGCACTTATTAAATTACTAATTGAGGGTATCCATTGCTTCTGAGATCCGATTCAATTTTCTTAAATTCTTCTTTTAGTCCATCTTTATCTGAGCACAAGCTCTTTGCTCTATCAAACAACGAGTAGGCTACTCCTTCTTTGACAGATTTTTGATGGTTGGATTGATAATTTAAATATTTTCCTGTGTGTGTTATCTTTCGAAAAACAGTTGTCTTAAGGACATCCCTATCTCTTAATACACACACATCCAAAAAAGGGAAGCTTGTTTTGGACTTCCACTTCCATTGTGAGGCGGATGGAAGGAGAAATACTATTAATGTGATTCAAAAAATTATTTAATTCAATGTCTCCATGAGAAAAAATAACAAAGGTATCATCCACATACCTCCACCAAATCTTCGGTTTGAACTGAGCTGAAGCCAAAGCTTTTCGCTCGAATTCCTCCATAAAGAATATTGGCGAAAATTAGGAGACAGTGGAGAACCCATTGCCATCCCCTCATCTTGACGGTAAATTTTACCCTCTAACTCAAAAATAATTGCATTGAGTGCATAGTTCTAACAGTTCCATAATTACTGGCACGGGAAGTTTAGTTCTATCCTTAATGTTTGGTCTTCTTTGAGACGTGATTTAATAATTCCGAGAGTTTCTTCTGGAACTGGTACAATTTTGTAAATAGACTTTCGACATCAAAAACTTACCAGTTTGTCAGTTTCAGTCAACTTTAGGGATTTTGACTTCTCTACGAAATCCCTGGAATTTTTGATGAAAGAGTCAGTTTTTTCCTACCAATGGTGTTAAGATGTCCAAGAGGACTTTAGACAATTCCCTGCAAGGTGAATCACGAGAACTAATGATGGGCCGGAGAGGATGGTAGGTTTGTGGATTTTGGGAAGGCCATACATATGGGGGATTTTGGAGTGGTGAGGAGTTAATTTAGATCTAAATTTATCTGAAAAAAAAATTCTTTATGTTTTCTTAAGGTGTTTGCTACTTTGCGTTCAAATGAATCAGTCGGGTCTTTATTTAAAACTGTATATTTGCCAGTATTTAAAGTTTCCGCAATCTTTTCTTTAATACGCTACTGAGTCAAGTACCACAGTAGCGTTGCCTTTGTCGGCAGGTAAGATTTTGACCGTGTCATCTTTCCCAAGGATCGACCTGGCCTTTTTTCTCCTCTATTGTTAAATATTGGGTTTTGGGGAGGAATTTTTTCTGAGTAAAAGACTGGCCTCGCAGCGGAAGCGGTCACCCTGTTCCTCAAGGTAACTGTTGAAACAGCCGACTCAATTCCAGTTAACGAAATCCAGTGCCTTTAACCGATTTTTGTGCCACAGAAAAGTTTAAACCCTTGGATTAATACTGATATTTCCGCTTCATTCAGGATTTTTCGAAGAGAGATTGATTACGTTTTTTATTATTTGCATCCGTATTCACGTTGCCATCCTTAGGCAAAATCACATTTTTTAGGCCTAATTTTTTCCAGTTTGGAGATTTTCTTTTTCTTATCTGTTTCAGAAACTTTTATACATCTATTTTTGGATTGCTTTCGAGAATGTTGTTGAATTCTGTACCGATCAGTGTTTTTAATTCAGTTTTTTTACACTCAATACTATTTTGGAGGAGGTATTTTTCACGATGATGATATGCAATTCTTTCTTTAAGTAAAGATTTAGAAGCAGAAGACAAAATTTTACTGGCTTTCCTACTATGAAAAGGAGTTTTTTTTAGAGTTAACCCTATAGGCATAAGGTCTTCAACCTTACATTTATGCAAGAAAGTTTAAATGATTAATGTGTTTAGTTAATTTAAGATGCAAGCTCTCAAGGTCTTTGATTTGTTTACTGGTTCCGGGTCCGTACCGAGAATCAATTCTTTGTTTGAAGGTTATTTTTGACGATGGAAGGATTGTGAAGGAAAACAGGATTTTTTCGGACATTTGCCATCGTTAAGTGAAACAAGAAAACAGTAACACTACGTTTCGAGATCTGCAATCTGATCTCTTCTTCAGGTAAAGAACTAACCTAATACATAATTACAAACTAGGTTAAAATAAACAAATCTTACTAAAGCGTTGTGGCACGCCTGAGTCAGGAAATCACAACCTACATGTTGTATGTCAACTTCACTAACACTAAAGACATGCACTTAAATAAAAAAAAAAAACTATACAAAAACACCAATCATTAAACTAAACTACGGAATACAGGTCACAATATGTCTTCACTCGTCTTACTAACCATTTACGGACTGACCAAAGGGTAGCCAATGGTAAACGTGACGGCCGGCTAAAACAAGATGGCGGAAATACAAGGGAAGGGGAACAGGAATGGGCCCTTTCGTTATTATTGGTTCAATGCGAGATGAACTTCTTAAAACCATATTGTGACTCCGCATTGGTTTATTGCAAATATCCGATCCGTTTGATACTTTTGGTATTCTCTTTAGTTCATTTTTTAGAATTGGCAACCAAAAGCGGCCTAATCTCGACTGATGGTTGACTGATTGGTTGGTCTGCCAATTTAATGTATGTTGCCTCAATTAATTTCCTTTTGAAGAAAATGTGGTTCCCGATGTATTATGTGGGGCTTCATCCCAATTCATATGATGGTCTTCGGACCAACAATGGTGTGCAATTTTTGACTTTTCTGTGAAACCCTTTCTCGTGTTTTCTTTGTGTTCTTTTATCCTTATGTTTAGTGGTCTTTTTGTCTCGCCTATGTATTTCCCTATTGCAGCTACATTTTATACTGTAAACACAGTTTTTGGAATCCTGTGTGCCATTTTTTGGTTTAGTTTTTACGAGACTTTGTCTAAGAGTGTTGTGTGTTTTAAACGCGGTTCTAATGTTGTACTTTCTACCTACTCTTCTAATTTTCTCCGATAATCCCGGCACATAAGGGATTGACATAAACGCAAATTTATCACAATTCTGTTTTTCTGACTCAGGAATGATTCTTCTGGTTCGTTTGCACTTATTAATTACTAATTGAGGGTATCCATTGCTTCTGAGATCCGATTCAATTTTCTTAAATTCTTCTTTTAGTCCATCTTTATCTGACAGTAACGTAGTGTTACTGTTTTCTTGTTTCACTTAACGATGGCAAATGTCCGGAAAAATCCTGTTTCCCTTCACAATCCTTCCATCGTCAAAAATAACCTTCAAACAAAGAATACCTTTACATTTGAAAATTTTCCAAAAACCACCCCTACCCCCCAAAAAATACCCTTTTTGGGAGTGTTAGAGATTTCAAAATAATTTCTCCAAATTCTTTGGGGTGGAAATAGGGGGGGGGGGTTTAAGTTGTTACGAATAATCTATATACCTCGTTTGGTTTGGCCGCTATACGAACTGTACGGGTGGTCTGCCTCACCATGTATAAATATAATCCTGCAATGTGGAGTTAATAACATACATGATTAAATATGAGTTATTTAGTAAACATTGAAGAATGTAATGAAATTGTTCCATTTATTTGGAAATGTAGATGTTTATTATAACCACATGGTCTAAACATATATTTAGTATTATTCATAATAAATTCAACTAGATTACGAATTATGTTGTATATCACGTATCGATATAATCTGTTATACGTTATTAATGAATACCTGTTATTAAAGAATTTCGCGTTCTTGATCTATTTAAAGAAGTAATAGATGATTATTCCTGATACTGGCACTCTCTTCAACTTCATGAAATTGACAGCTCTACTCAACTAAGAAACTAAGCTTCTAATTACTTAATCAATGAACTGTAAGTGCATTATTCTCGTATACATAAGACATTAGTATTATAACGTGTTGTTCTACTAATTGGAGGACTTTATTATTTTTTTAAATCGATCAATAGAACAAATGAGTGTCGATTTATCGTGTTATATCTGTACTTGCATTGTTTATCTGTGTAATATCGTTAGATGTGTTCAATAAAAGGATGTTCAAGTAATTGTGCTTTTGTATCTCATTGTACAGTTTTCCATTACCAAATATTACAGAGAGGTGTAGGATAATCAAGATGGCTGAATCAAACTACCAGGAGGTACTCCACAAACTGTTCCCATCTTGGTTTTTTTCCACTCCACAAACGTTTAGGAGTTTTACCAGTGGATGTAAACAGTTCAGGACTCGTACTGAGTCCTGTATGTGCCGTTGTCATGGTGACAGTGGCCACTTCAGGAATCATCTGCTACTTGTACTACATAGTCATGTACGTCTTGAGTCCCACAAAGATCATCAGTACACAAACGGTCTTAAAAACTGTAAACGGTACCTGCGAAGTGATCGGGTCCTTTTTGATGGTTTTGACGATAGTTTATTAAGGTCAAAAGTAGACGACTGGATTTAATAGTGAGAAACCTTATTGCTGTTGAGATGCGCTTTATTGAAAAAAAGGCCGACACCTTCTCTACTAAAGGCGCGCTGGTTGTGATTGTTACGAGGATGTGTTATTTGTGGTTTATTTGTGTGTTATTGCCAATGAGCTTTATGATAAACTACAAATATCCCATTTTAATAACGTTATTTTCTTTGATCCAACTTTATGATCTTGCTCTAGTCTTGATGTTCATTAGAATTGTTCAGATGTTATCCAGGGGGTTCAAGACATTGAACGATCTTGTCAAGGCTTGCTGGTTCAGGGTGAAACATCCTTCCACAGGTCAGAGACAAGTTACATAATATGTAATAGTGTTCTATGTGTATATAAGTATTTGATAAAGAGTAAGAATATAAAGTTAAATTTCTATGTTCATAGAACCACCTGTAATTTATACGGCCTCGTCAGTTTTCCACTATGAACAGTATATTCATTTGCACCTGTTTTAGGTGCGGGCCAATTTTTTATACAGTAATAGTAATGTAGTAATGTATAGTACTCACAATTCATAAATTGATGCAAGTGTAGTATAAAGACAAACTTAATCATTTTTGAAATTACAAATATGTAAATTGACTTTAGTTAGTCGAATACGATACCCCTAAAACCTGAGGCACCTCTACTATATATATATATATATATATATATATATATATATATATATATATATATATATATATATATATATATCTAAGAGGAGTAAGAAGATCCTCGTATTAAATGAGAACCCCGGGCCATTTACATTCAACTTCCCCCTCCCGAACTTATTTCTAGTGAATTCCTATAAAGAATAGTTCTGACCTGTAATTAAGGTTTTTATTACCCTATAAAATTACACACGTTAACACAATACAATCTTGTACATGTGGTGGGTAAGTGTGATTGTGTAGATGTCACAGATTCTCTTAATATTTGAAAACAAACATGCGTTAAAATTGTCTTAAAGATTTATTTGACTGGAAAATATTTGTAATTATGATAACAAGTGTTTGAGAGAGGGGATTTATTTACAAAATATTTTGGAAAAATTTATGTCAAAAAAATTTGTTTTTTGGTTCCCTTTAAGTAGCAATTTGTTAGCCCCTAACCTTATTTTTATCTCTAGTAGTATTAGTAAAAACTGAAATAGAATGTTTAACAATTGGAAATATTGTTATAACAGGAAAAAATATAGTTTGTATTTGCTATAGGACTTATGATCCTAATGTAAAACGTAAACCAAAAGTGTTTGCAAATACAGAATTAAGTTTAATTGCGAATATTGTGAACACATATCCTGTAATTTACAAAATTGGACTGCCAGAATATGTATTGTATTGTTCCAGAAGACTCAAAGGCCGCACTGCAAGAAATCAGCGAGATTCACTTTTTCCTCACTGAAGCTGTAAGGGATACCTGTTCATTCTTCGAGCTCCCTTTGCTTAGTATCTTTACGCTATATTTCCTGAACCTGGTGATTAACTCCCACCGCATCATCCAAGAGGTTGCTGATAGCAACAGGTCCTATCTGACACTATCAGCAAGAATATGTTGGTTCTGCTTCTCATTTGTGAAATTTGTCTTGACAGCCTGGGTTTGTAACCAACTTACGTACCATGTAAGTCCTATGATTTCTATAGATCTATTTTATTGATGCCCTAAGACCCTTCTTAACGTCGTGTCGTTGTCTATCTGTCTTCTGTACGCTACTCTTAATAGAAAGGCCCTAGAGTCCACACGATAGTTCATTTCTGTATGGGTTAAATCTGACAATAGAGCATGTACTGGGTTCAGCAAGAACCGATGTGTCACTTAAATATGGCAACTTAATGAATTTTCAGGAGCGGTACGTAAACAAAAATGTTTGAAATATGGGTTAAAAGGGTTTGTTATTAAATTTAGTCGATTAGTTATCGATATTGAACTAAATAATATCGATAACTTTATGAACGTGTATACCAAACTGACTTTAATGTTTTTCCTGATTGTTTATATCTCGCTGTTCTTTATTATTGTCAGTCCAAAATGAATAAGGTGTTTCATTGAACTAAGGAATCGTTTGTAGCGAGTTTAAAGTTTTTAGGACATTTCTATCAAAAGTTATCACACATACAGATAATGACAAGTCAACTAGAAGTATCTTTAGGATCCTTAACAATGCAAGTTATAACAAGTCTGATAAACCTTAATGTTGTACTAATTTACTTACAAGGTTCATAAAAAATAAGTAAAAATAATGTAATATTCTTGGCCAATAAAACCTAACTCGGTTTTAATACGATATAAACTCAGCAACAGTACTTGCTGCAGGCAAAGAAGACTAGTTTCTATTTGAGCTGTCATCTCAGCTTAGACTTACCACCCGTCTCAAGAGATATGGTAAGTATGTTATTTTCTCTTAAGGAAAGTCAAGGTGTGCTGATAAGACTGCTATTTTATTGCAATAATAGCGAAGAAGATATCATTCCATATATTAAACATGTGTTACTGTAATACTGTTGTAATGATAAAATGAATGATAAAATATTTGTAACCCACAGAGAGAAAGAGAAGGATTGTTAGGATGGATATATTAGTGTAAAATAAATTTGGTGGAGTAAGAATTTCATTCGCAAGAATTCACTTAAGAAATTTAAATAAAGGAAACAAATTTTCTAAACAATATTTCTTTCAAAAGTATCATATACAAGGTGGGAGTACGATACAACATGTATCACGTATGCAGGATTCGCTGAGACTACACAAAAACTTTCAAGCCTATAGCGACATGTTTTACTACGCCACACGTTAAAATATTATATGATTTTCCTTAGTTTCTTAAAACATTAGTTTATTTTACGACTTTCTCTTTCTCTTCTTATTTACCAGTAAGATCAATGTAAAAATGATAACTGATGCTCAGCCAAATCCCTTGGAGTGATATGAATCATCATGGAGCTTGATGTTGTTTATAAAGACATTAAGTTTCCAATTAGTTATATTATTGAAAATAGAAGATTATGGTCTTCTATTTCATAAGTGGTGCTTCTTCAAACACACATAACACTTTGATGGTTTTGTTATTTGTTTAGACTATTATCTGTTATTTAGTTATATCATTAAAATACTGTTACAAAATCTCCATATTTTCTTCTTAAAATATTTGTATGTATACATTTTAACTACTCTAATTTTAATTGACATACTATTCATATAATAATTATTGAATGTATTACGTACAGTGTTTCGACTTAATATTAATTTTGTGTGTGACATAATCTATAAAATATTACACTTTTCTATTTCTTTTATTTTTGTAATTCAAGGATAGTAATATTTTAACTAAATTTTACCTATTTTAAAATCATATATTCATGTTAATTCCTTTTTTTGATTCCCTATGACGTTTTCACGTTTTGTGTTTATTTTGTAAATTTACCGTAAACAATTTCATATATTTCTGTTTTACATCATTTATTTTGCCACTTGAATTGCGAGGAGTTTTGTATAGTTAAGTTATTTAAAGTATAACTGTGCAACGTATGAAACATTGATAATTGTTTATGAAATTAATAAAATTGGACATATTTTTTTACAGGTAAAAATAACTCTTTTACTAATCAACAGCAGACAAGTGAATATTTGTGTTTTAAATATTTTCGAAATCAACCTAAAAATAGTTCATGTGGTAAGTTCCTTTACCTCCATTTTTATTTACCTCCTTACCTCATCAAGTATTTCTTGATTCGCATGATTTTATTGTTAATATTAGGTTGGGGCACACACACAACCTGGTCACGTGGTTTGTATTTGGTACGGTTCATTTAGTTCGTCATATTTCCACTAGCTACAGTTGGAATGTTTCGTTACTAAGATTTTAGATTCAACAAACAATAACATTGTTTAATTTGTTTGAATCTAGCTGATGTTGATTTGGATTGTCTGTTTCACTTATTATTAGCTGGAAACTCAACTCTACATTGCATTGTTTGACAACTTGCATATTTATGAAGATGATAATAATTTTGTACAGAGACTGTGAATACAATTCAAGTGACAGAGGGAGTGATTAGGGCTTTGCAAACAATGCTAGGAGCCGGTGCAGCATGAAAACTGTTCCAAGAAATTTAAGCAAAGAATATTTAAATAAAAACAGTAAACTTTTTAAATAATATGTATGTCCTTTTGAATAGTTGATGTTTTACTAGTTGTGAACAAGTTAGTCTTGCCTTATACCATTTGCTTAAAATAATTAAAAAAGAAGAATCACTGTGATGACTTTTTTAACAGGTTTGTTGTTGTAAGTTAGATATTTTAGATATGTAGTTATTTAATAATTTTTCCTGTGTTAAACTAAATATGGATTTTTAAATTACAAAAGCACATACTAAAAAATGGTTTGCTTACAAAATATATGTAGTTTTTCCTATAATTTCTTTTGTTGTAACTTTGCTTAGTATAAATAAAACTATTTATATCTAATTAAAATATTTGGCCAGTTCAAAGTTTTATACAATAATGTAGAGGAACATTAATTTTGAGCAAAACTTCAAATTTAATTGTTCTGCTATACACCAAAGAAAATTAGTAAGGTACTGCGAATCTCCTACCTTTTTGGCAAACTGTTGTCCCCAAGCCTTATTGGTTGCAGGATCCAGTGACTGTTACGTGAATTGGTTAAAGATACTACACGTTTATCTATAGTATCCCCTTTGTTTAGACGGTTTGTATAAATAAAATGTTATATTTCAGATGGCAGGGATGGCTATGACATATTTGATGGTCATGGTTCAACTGGAAAATTTTTAAGAACATATGAAGACACACACCCTTCTATGTTGCTTAGTGTCGTGATACAGTCTGTTGCAGCTGTTAATATTGAGATATATAAAAGTATTTATTTTTTATATAAACAATAACAGCTAAACATTTTTATCTAGTTTAAGAGCTTATGTGTATGTGAAAGTTTAATATACCTTCATTTGATGATAACTTTCTTTTAGTCTAGTTATGGTTAATACAGTTTAGATTTAGATTTGATTAGAAATGTAGAATAATGCTATTTAGATCTAAATCATTAAAATTACTATGAGCTATTAAATTGCCACAGAATAATTATTACCAATTTAACAGCTTCTTGTAAAATACCACTCTAATAGTTTTAATAGCTAATAGTTGTAGTTATTGGAAAAATAGCACTATATCTATAACAGCACCATTTTGCGTTAGTTTGGGTAGTGTCTACACATATTTGTGGTGTCAAACTTCAGTGGTTTTTTAATAAACGAGCGAAACAGGGAAATTGTTCATGTCTTGGAGATTGGTAGGCAAAGGCTCAAAATAATTATTTGGCTTTACCGATGATCTTATCTTCTTTGTAATTTCTAAGAAGGGTTTTATGACAACGGTGGATCGTGAGGAAATAACAATGTCAGCACAGGTGTTCACCTGTAATCTAGTAGGAGCAGTTTAGATTTTATCCAAAAAGCTATGACTAAGTCGGGACCATTTTATTTTTATAAACTTTGATGATAACGTTAATAAATAGTGAATTGAGGGAAAGACGTAAGCAGGAAAGGACAGGGATGATTGGTGAGTCCCAGAAGTGTTATTAGTTGACAC
The DNA here is from genome assembly GCF_021130785.1 of Homalodisca vitripennis. Lineage (NCBI taxonomy): Eukaryota > Metazoa > Arthropoda > Insecta > Hemiptera > Cicadellidae > Homalodisca > Homalodisca vitripennis. The sequence goes on from NW_025778026.1 coordinate 35,299, forward strand.
AATATGCTTAAAGTCCCTGCATCCTTAGTGGTCATACTATACCTCGACTCCGAAGTTCATAAGGCTATTTTACTAAATTCTAATGGTGGTTTCACTGAGCAACCTAAATTTGTAGCTAAGTAAGAACTGCATGTTATGGGAGTACCAACCCCGTACAACGAGAATTAAATGTTACTAGACCTCAGGAGTAAATGGCAGAACACTAATAAGTTTATACCTCGATAATGGGCTACCATAACAGCTTGCAGACTTCTCAATATAGGCAAAGAATTTACCACGTGGTTGTCAATAATGCACACAGAGTTCTCAGATGTTTTACGGATACCACCATATTTTCATTCTAGGAGTTGGTGTGTTTATTCCATGGATGTGCGTTTCTGGCTTTACCTCAGTGTGAACTTCAAGGAGTTGGATTAATACGTTCACTCGTGCATTGACAGGATAAAAAGACTTCCTTAGAATCATTAGGAGCATGTAAAACATTGTACTCTTTTTCTTACAATGATGTCTTCGTCAAATAAAATTAGTGGATTTGATATATGAATCGCACTCTTAGTGCTTTTGTTTGTCACACATCGACACTGGACTGGGCCTCTCTTCTCTGGTGATTATCATTCCTCATTTGGAGATTTATCATTAAACTCCTAACTGCTGAGAACAAGTACTTACCAACTACCTCGGGAGACGAGCTGGGATAAAGCACATTAAATTTAAATTTCACGAGTCGACAGACTGCGTTGACTCTACTTTCCTTCGTTCGCGTCCGAATTCAATTACAGTAAACCTTACCATAAAACGGCCTGATATATCACGGGTTATACCGTGCATTATTAAAGCCAAATATGAAATTGTAATATGAAGAGTGTAAATTATTTATAGCTAATCTAGATATATATATATATATATATATATATATATATATATATATATATATATATCATACCGATCATTATGAAAATTTGAATGTATATGTACTTTTCGACGGAGAAGGTTATGAATGCTATACTCATTTATAAAACTCACCATGAGGTGGCGCTCAAAATATAAAAGTTTCCAAAGCGCCTGCACATTATAAACTGCAATTACGAGACAGTTACGTATATTAATTTGCCAAAGACTATTTGAAGGCACTAAGTTAGAATATATGTTTGTCTTTATGATAAATATATGGTTGAACTTAAAGCTTGACTGTCAGACCACTTTATAATAAAATACATGTACGTGTACAATGGCTATATAATAAGTATACAGATTATCTTGATCGTGACAACAAGGAAAACTCTATATAGGTGTTAGAAATATAATGGACTTGAACCAGAAATGCAAATACATGGCCAAGGCTTACGTAAAGCGTGCGGAGCCGCGGGAAACAGCTAGTGCACTATAAATACCACTGGTGACTATAACAAGTTGAATATTGCGTAAGAACCGTTTCCGTGAATCTTTATATAATTTTGCAAAAATATGGAAATCATATTTGAAACTTGCTAATGCATTCGATTTATGAATTTATTTGGTTATTTGTGTATAATAATATAAAACTAAAACAACTATAAGTGGGATACGTAATTTTAGAATAAGTGAAATATTAATTAATAAAGTTCAGATTTTAACTCACTGATAACTTAAAAATTATTAATCATACAAAATATCACTTTAAATGCACATTCGAAAACTGACACAACACACTGTTATCAGATCACTTAGATTTAACTAAGATTATTAAATTTTTCTAAATATAGTGAGGCTGTCATGATTAGAAACAAAGCCCTCGAACTTCATAAGCTCCATGATTAGAAACTTACACATACATATCATTTTCACACACCTTTTAAGGTTTCCTTAAAAAGATTTAATTACTACTGTAAGTTGGTGTTTTCTTAAAAAGAAAGCAATTTTAAATAATATTATACATTAATTATCTTCATTGATATTAACCTGTTTGAATAGAGTGAGCTCTTCATTTGATTGTACCAATTGGAAATTTAATGAATAACTTCGTTTCAATTGCCTCTGAATTTAAACACCAAATAGCACTTTGCTTGAAGTAAAATAAAGTTGGTGTATACTATTTCGTTTTCAGGGAGAAGTGTTTAACATTATATATCTGTCAGTACTAGTATAGTTAACAGGTCCTTCAGTTCCATACCAGGTTTGGTTAGTTTATTTCTTAAGGACCACTGGCCGTAAGATCCTTCAAAATGCAGCGGTATCAATCACATTCGATTACAATGTCTTCTAATTTTGTAAAATAGTTTTTGTTGTAATTAAAATTAACGAATTTTATTTATGTTATATTAACACAGTGTTTTTTTGTCATCAAACACAATATCACAACATACTGTATGCATGTAGTAGACGGTGCTTATATAATATAACTAACTATATATACAGACCATTACAGTAGTGAATTTAAGATTCTAAATCAAGTGGTATGACGTTAATTTAACTATTATTTATGGTTGATTCGAGCGTTTTTAATTGTTACAAAGCTAGGAAAAATTTGATTAGATAAAAGTTATCGTGTAATTATTTTAGCTATTTAATTTAATTTTTAATTATTTTTAATAATTTTTTAACGTCCCATTTTGAATCTCCACAGAATCAAGCGTGGCTGGCTATTCTTTCTTAAGGGAAATACAACATCTATTTCAAGAAACAAGGTTGTGTCGTAGTACGGTACAAAACTACTACTGCGCGTGGCTGCTAAAATATTTGCTTCTGCGCAGGTTTCTTTGCGATCGGTTTATCTAAAGTTCGGTGTAAATTGGCTCTCGACTTCCAGATAGTTCCCAGAATATTTGAACTGAGTAATGGAGGTTTCGCCTGTGAAGAATACTAATGGAGAAACAGGCACCCTAGCATGTGAAAAATATTAAATATTATAGAAATCACAACCACAAGATATAATTAAGGGCATCATTTTATTCATAAAAATAAGAGTTGATTAAAATGAATTTTGGCAGCACTGAGTAATTTAATTGGACCGAGTTAAAGTAAGTACATGTCTGCGGTGTGTGGGTAGTTAAGTGTTGCCAACTGCTCGAATGGTACAGAAGAAAATGGAATAGTTTCCATTATATAAAACGGTTTTATAATTTTGTTAATGGAAACCACTGGTTTCGTTTATTTGCATCCTTCTCAAAGCCCGACCACCACTTCTGTAATCCTCAATTTAATGAACGACCAGCCCTACACCTTTCCAATTCCTTCAGAATGTCATCTAATAAATACTACCGACTATACCTTATCAAATCTCCTTACTTATTAAAATTAACATGCATTAAATCCATCATTAACATGCCATTGTTATTAATTGTTTGTATTATTAAGTCAACGTGATTTTGATTACAAAATATTCGAGCTACTCTAATGTGTTTCATTGTTTTACAAATCAATGAAAATGGTTTAAAACATCTGAACCCCAAAGGTAAGTAATAGTTTAAGAGCCGAATTGATAAAACCAAATTGTTAGAGGACATTTTCATGATAAAGAAACTGTCATCAGCCGCGATGTTTTTGGGGGAGGAGGAAGTTGGAGTGTTTATCAAAAGGGATAAACATATGAAATAATAATTTTCCTCAGACCATATTTTTCTCAGCTGAAATATTTAAAACCGACCGTCAAATTAATAAATAATAATGTCAACGTCAGACAACTATTGAAACTATTGAGGTTGCCACTTTAAGGGTTAGACGGTCGTTTTAGTTGTGTCACACTAAGAAAAATATATCTGAGAAATAAATGATTAATTGAAATTTGTATCTGTTTAGAAACACATCAACCTCAACGAAAACATGAGTCTTTTTTAATCTTAAGAAAATCCGGGTTGTGCGTTTATACAATGTAAATTAGCTCTCGGCCGTATAGTGTACTATAAAGCAACAAGGCTTGGATAATAATATTTATCCAGTTATAAAGATACGTTAAAGATCTACTAATTCTGATTGGCTGATTGATAGCGAAGTCTACTATTCGAAAATATTTAAAAAAACGATGTATGTAAAAAGTAATAGTTATTACCTGTTAGCTAGGAGATTTAATTAAAAATCTAAAGACACTATATTTAAGATAATAGGTTGATAAAAAGGGAGATAGTGCGGTTTTTAAAAACCCGAGTACAAAACAATCTCAACTTTCATTGTGTGAAAGCACTGTCTGTGAGGCACAACAATCAGCTGTTTTAGTTTTAGCTACTCTAGTCAGCTGATTATAACATTATATCGCTGAACTGTGGTAATATTATCCATATCTATTGTAGGATTCAGGTTTCTGTCGTAAAATACAAAAGGCATATGAATGTTATTCTACGAAAATAATAACTTTATTTACATACGAATTGTAATAGAATCTCAAAAGTTTTTATACTATAATAAAGTAAGAAAAAACTTAAATTAAAAGACCAATTTATGCTACTGTATGGGTAGTTTTAGTCAAAAATTCACCAATCGATTGAGCCGGGGCTCAGTTTGGACAATTTATTTTTGTCTATTATTTTTCCCACCTCGGCCACTCTTGTCAGTCGGTGGGGGAGTCACTCCGTCAGAGTTTTGATTTTCTCCCTGGTTGGACTGATTGGTTGAGGTCAGCTGGTTGACCTTGACTAGTTTACCGACCAGCTGTTCACCGGCACCGGCACCGGCACCGGCTACTGTTCGGAGCGGTCAGACACGTTCGGAGAAGCTACTGCGTTGCTGTCTGTTCACTGCTCGTCCCGTGGGCAGGAGTGAATCAATAACGTACTGGACCAATTATTATTTTACAAAACGTGCCTATCCTTCTTTATATACTACATCAATATTAGTGTTGTTTTTGCTATACCTTGAAATTTACTTTTCCACACTCAAGACCATTTGAAATGAATTCAAACCGAAGGAGCGTGGTTTTTAACTGTATGAGGGGAACATTAAAAAAAATTATAAGGCTTAATAAACTGCAATATAGACTTAAATTCGTATTTTCCAGATTAAGGCCTATTCGATATCCTATTATAAAAATTATTACAACAATTATTATTGTATTAAAATATTTAAATCGTATTTTCGATGAGAAAAACATCTTATTGAAGCGGTAATACATATTATTACTTTACGTTTAATATTTTAAAATAAGGAGGACTCATTTGTTCGAATGAACCACTTTACTAATCATTCAGAGATACAAGAAAATAGTGACAGTACGTTTTAATATCTGCAATATGACCTCTTGTTCTGGCGGATAATTAATCTACCACATAACTACAATCTAGGGATAAAATAAATCATATCAATGCGTGTTTACATGTATAAGTCACATATATCCCGGCATACAATTTATGGGTTGGTCGTCAAATGCAGACATATTGTGACCTGCATTCTTTATTTCGGTTTCAATAATTATTGTTTTGTTTTTATTAAGTGCATGTTTTTGGTATAATATGAATTTTTTTGTTGGTATTTCGTGGCTTATGTGTATCATACCGCTCTGTTATAATTGGTTTTATTTTAGCATTTGATTATAATGATGAGCAATGTTATATATCCACGTGAGAAAGAGATCAGATTGCAGATCTCGAAACTTAGTGTTACTGATTTCGTGTATAACTGAACGATGGTAAATGCCCTAAAAACCTGTATTCTCCACAAACGTCTCTTCGCCAAAAACAAAATTTAAATAAAATAACTTTTCCAATACTAATTTTTTTATTATATCGCATTGTATGAAAACCATGCATTTTGTATTTTTATAATGAAGGAGGCAATACAGAAGCCTTGATGAAACAAAGAAAAAAATTAACGTAATTAGACTATTTATTGTCCAATGTAAAACATTAACTAAGATAAAAACATTGTGTATCGATATATTGTACTTCCATATTATTTATTAATTTTAAAAGCTATATAAGTGATTAATATGCATACACGCAAGTGTTAATACCATTTAGATCCGACGAACGAAGGAAAAGTTTTGAGAATTTACTTAAGAAAATTGGAAGAATGAATCGTGTAATGATGTTAAACTTTTGTTCTAAGAATAATTATTTGATGGCTATAATTTCCAGAAGCATTGATATTTATTGAGTAAGAAGAAATAATCATATTTTGTAATTACAATAATACTGTATAATTTGATACTGAAGTCTTACCGACAGAATAGCAAATCGTACAGTCGGGAAAAATACATAAGGACATTTGGTTACTATTATTGTTTCAATCTTGTCTTGTATTTGTCTTCTCGCCTTTACGCTGTACATATTATGATTTTAAAAAATCACTCCGAAGTTTCAGACTGGGTTTCACGATTCTGTACCTATTTCATCATAAAATAATGAGCTCAAGAGAACCTCATGACAGTTATGAAAACCATAGTTTCAAGGTGCAGTAGTATAATTTATATTCCTATAACATACATGATCCTGTAGACAGAAAATTACAACGCAATGAGGCGTTGTAAAGTCTTTACGTTGTGTTCTAAAGTCACAAGGGTTTAGCCAAGTATGTTCAGAACTTTAGTGACTATACCATTCTCAACACGTTGTTTTTACAGTGAGGGTAAAAACCCTTCTTTACTGTTATTAGTAAGCTTATGTTACAGAGAAAATGCGTTGTTCCATACGCAGGGTCGTTCTTTCAAAATTACATTTATTTAGATATTTTAAGAAAATATTTTTATGATACAACAGGCAAGGCCTCAAAATAATTGTACTCGACAACATGTTAATATCAGGCCAGGTCACTGCAGTGAGAGATAGTAAAATGTATGAAAACAAAAAAAAATTGCAGAGAGAAGAATAGATAAATCGTGTATTATGTTTTTTGAAGAATCATATAGTTGCTCGTACCTTCCATGAGGATACTTGACTCTTTAAGAGGTTTTTAAATGGCTGAATATTTATGATATTTTAAAATAAATTGTTATATTCATGCCTATATGATACAAAACGCTTGAAGGAATCCAAAACGTTGTTACTTTTGGCGTAACAGGGCTCACTGAGTCTCAACATAAAATATAAAGTCTAACATTGATAGATAGAACAACAGTTAGTCACACGGCCAAGAGATCTTTTAAAGTTTCTGCTAAACAAACAAATATTCAATAAGAATAGAAAAAAAATAGAAAAAAGGACATAAAAATTCTCTATACTTCGTCTTAAGAAATTTTCAAGAGATAATGGTAGATAAGTAAATATATCAACAAAAAATAATAAGCAAATGAAACATCATGTGATAATAAAACTAATTTTGAATTACATGCAAAGATTAAAGAATTTTGCTTAGTACAAGGAATATAAAGTTATAAATTAAATTTGTAGTTAAATGTTTAATGTTATAAATTAAAATTGTAAAGTGTAATTTATACATACTGCTATCCATATCTTAAATTTAGATCATACGGATGTTTAGTTTGTATCGCAGCGATACAAACCTTAAAATTAAATCCAATCCTATTTCGGCCCATGCAATGGAGCATAACAAAAAATTCGATGAATGCTTTTCTCTAAAAAGTATTAACAAAATTCAGAACCCCCATAAACTTAAAATTAATTATTTCGAAATAGCTCATCAGAGGGTGCTACAAACTATATATATATATATATATATATATATATATATATATATATATATATAAATTTACACTAAATTGAATAATATCTAAACGATTAGTTGATCATTGCCTTGGAAGGTTTAAGTTTAAACCTTATAGCGGTTCTTGGCTATAGTTTCAGTTCATGGATAAAATTAGTTGGGGTAAAGCATTATTTGAGTAGAAACGTACATTTATTTCAATAATTTCGTTTCAAGGAAAGCATGATACATACAGTTCTATTCATGAAGGAGACAAGGTCTGGTAGGAAGGAAGTGTTCACACACAAGCTGTACGTCTGACACCTCCTTTATTGGAAACTATAAATAACGACAAACTGCTCGCATATATCTTAGACTGTTCTCCAGCTCGGTCCATTTAAACATACAACACTGATAGTGTATTCGGCTGAAATTTTCATGAAATTAAACGTGTATTTATATGAGCAAAATGTGATCAGCTGCACGATGACCTTCGGTTCGAATTATTGAACATAACGTTGAATAGGTTAGAACCAATTTGTACTGTATAAGGAAACAACCCGTTTTTCTTCATAAACGATAGATATACTTGTATTTAAAAAATCGATCTCAGAAAGGATATTTTTCTCAGACTATATTTTTATAGCTTTTTATTCGTTAAAAGACCATAAATAAAATTTATATTATCGTATAACAAATATATTAAAGATACTGGCAGTCCGTACCTTTAAGGGTCTGTTTAATACACTGATTTAATACATATATACGGATAGGAAGGTTGGTTTAAGTCAGTTAAGCTAAAAAACGTTGTTCTGAGAAAATATATCCTTCCTCAAATTGATTTCTTTCTTACGGCTCTCGGCTCCTATAATGTTCAATTAAAACCTATTTTAATTGTACAGCTGTTCATTTCTTCAAGTGCAAGTGTTTAAACCTTTTCCATATCCTCCATACTGACCTCCGCAAAGGGCGTGGCTTCTTAGGAGCCATTTTTCTACCCATTTGAAGAATAACTAGTCTCCCGTTAAAAATCCAAATAATGGTTAATACTAATAGTTTAAAACTAATTATAAATATTTTAGGAAATAACTGTAACATGAAACCTGTGATTCATTCTTATTTATAAGTTGGTTTACAGTATATTCAATCAACAAACATAAAAGTTATAATTTGATTAAAGTTCTCAGATTAAATTAGTTATATTATTATTAGTTTAGGTATACAGCAAACTGTCAAACGAACAAATAAGTAAATAATTGTAGGAAAGCAACTTCAGTTACTGTACTTACATTGTTCATTGTTATCTGCTTACTTTTAAACATTTAAAAAATTAGTTTAAAGTAAACGCATTTTTCAATAGTATATTTACTATACTATACACAGATAAACATATGGTTTTAAGCTTATTATAAAACATATATATATATTTTTTTTTTGTTCATAGCCACTTATAAACTTGCTCATACATTTCTTTTCAAAGAAAGTTTGAGACAAATTTGACTACAACAGTTTAAGAATTTGCCTTGTATAACTGCCATAAATACCGAAAGTGTTAAAAAAACTTTTAAAACCGTTGTATTGGCTTGGTTAGGTAAATATTTAATTCTCTGAGTTTAATTGTAACTTAAAGGTTGACCAGACTTAATTTATTCTGTGAGAAGTCAATAATAATGAATTTAATGGTCTTGTAATATTATATTGTTTATCGTATAGAATTATGTGTTATAATAAACAGCTATTAGATATAAAGTTGTAATTTTCACTAACTTTCCTTTAAACAATCAAAACTACTTAGATACATCTCAAAAGTCATTAGAAATCTTAAAACCCCTTATCTGTAATTTCTATTTCTTGGAAACCATTATAAATATCTATTTTAAAGCACGGCTGTCTTAAAAAAGTACCGATACAATATTTTTGTAGTAAAAATTGTTAATGAACGTAAATATTTACTATTATTTGAAACCTACTTACAACATGTGCAGTGTTATTTTATAAGAAAAAGAAGAACATAAATGAGGCCAAGAAGGAGGCGATGAGAATGACAATGTTCCTCTAAGCTCTGAGACAGGGTCCTCTATAAGATCTACATAATTAACAAACGACCGTTACAATCATCTCGTGATATCGCATATACAATCGCTATTGAAACTCAGGCTTTCTGATGCCCTCTCGTGGGACAGACAAAATACAACAGGTTGTTGTAATATAACTTCAACTATTGTTATGATTGTTGTGGTTGTTGTTTTATTTTTTTATTAACTCAAGACAAAACAATTGTTCCACGGCCTTGGGCTGTGGTTGAACAGCAGTTCTTTTTGGTCGGTAGTAAAAAGCATCATAATCACTAACTGTATAATACAGTGAATAAAGTTTCACATTCTAAAATATTGACCAGTCCAGGCATTGCTTCTTATGAGGATCGCTTTTCGTACTCTAAACTTAAAGAGTGCCAACAAACCCCTTAAAGGACACCAATGGTAATTATTGTTTCACCGAGGTAAGTGTAACTCTCATGAACTGATATACTTTTACAGTTTTCTTAATTATCAAACATCTATCTCACGTGCAAGCCTAATGATCAGAGGCCATTTTCTGGAAAAAGAGTCTAACAAGAATTGGATGATTGGCAATGGGTATCTAGAGTGTTATTACTGCCCCTGCAGAAAAACAAGGCGTAGTTGGCTTCGCCTTAATGAAAAAAAAAAACATGCGAATGTCTCGTGTGGCAAGATATCTTACAGAAAATACCTTTCTCAAACTATCTTGAAAAAACGAGACATTCGCATGTTTCTTCATATGGATAGGCTTCATAGCAATGTTTAAACAATAATATTGAGCTAGAGAGAGTACTACAACTCAATAGTGTGCTGAAAAAAATTCGTCACTTACATTGAACATTGTCTTTCCACTGCACTATTATTCCCGTTAACATTATGACTGAATTTAAACTGAGAAGAATGAGGTTTATGGTATTGTATGTCCAGCCATGAAATGTGGCTGAGAGTCAGGTTTGTAAGAGTAGATTTGAAATTTTTCAAGTAAAATAAAATAAATAAGGCCTTTATTCTTGAGCGGATTTCAGTTTACAATCTGTTTTACAAATCGACTCACGTCAAACTAATCATAACAGTACAATTCGTATTTTAAAACTATGACACCCAAATATTGCGTGCTGGTAATTTACATAGAAAATTCATACTTAAACAACAATACATCATTAAGGTACCTATACAGTTTTAACTTCCTTTTTGAAAGTTTTAACAGACAAAGTCTTTATAACTGGTGGTAAGGCATTGTACTCCTGGGGTCTAAAGTACGAGAAGGACCTTTTTGTAGCCTCCAACCGCACACGCGGCAGTTGCAGCTTGTCGTCCTGTCGAGTGTGCGTTCTCTTAGAGTCGCTCGCGCCACTAGTTTCCGTCTCAGGTAAGAGGGTTCACCAGTTACCAAAACCTTATGCACCAATGTCACAGTTTGGAGCCTACAAATATCTTGAACAGAGTGTAAATTTGCTCTTTTGCGATAAGGTGAGATGTGGTCAAATTTCTTTAGATTATAAACAAACCTCAGCGCACTGTTCTGTATCCGTGCAAGGATGACATTTGCCTCTTGAGCTACCAAACACTGGAAGGGCGTAATATATTGATGGAAATACCAGAGAATTTACAATATGCAGCTTTGAAAGCATTGGAATTAACGCTCTGTATCTATTCAAAACTCTCAATTTACACATTGCACGTTGAGAAATCGATTCAACATGTTTAAGAAAGTTTAGCTGATTGTCAATTATAACTCCCAGGACTTTAACAAAAACACGATCCTCCAAACAAATACCCTCAACAGAAACAGAGAGAATACTCCTGTTCATGGTCTCTTTAATGGATGGTGAGCAAAAATGCACCACAGAACACTTATCTGCATTCAACTTTAGGCCATGTCCCTCCGACCACTCCTTAACCCTACGCAGATCAACATTGAAACACTGCACCGCTTCATGGAAACCTGGAGGGGGATATGTTAGAAGCATCTGAGAGTCATCCGCATAGGAGTAGAGTGAACACGAGGACAATGCAAGTTCAAGATCAGCAGTATATAAAATGAACATAACAGGCCCTAAACATGACCCTTGAGGAACCCCTGTATCCCTCGACAGCGAGGAAGAGCAATTTTCTTTTACCTTCGTCACCTGACTCTGTCCGCTCAAATATGAGCCAAACCATTTTATAGCGATTTCATTAAACCTATAGAAATTTAATTTGGCAAGAAACAGTTCATAATTCACTGAGTCGAACGCTTCAGAGAAATCAAGCGTCGCCAAAATTCTTCCAAAACCTTTATCTTTCGCTACATGCAGCTCATCCATAATGTTTATCAAGGCGGAAGTAGTGCTGAAAGACTTCCTAAAACCAGACTGATGTACAGGAAGAATATTTTCAGCCTCAATGAAAGCTGTCAACTGATTCACCACTACCTTCTCAAGGATTTTTGACATGGCCGGAAGGATCGATATCGGTCTAAATTGGGAAATCACACTTGGATTCTTTATTTTGGGTATGGGCGTGACAAGACTTTGCTTCCAGCATGATGGAAAACACCCAGAAGCAAGGGACAGGTTAACCAAATGCGTAATAGCTCCCAAGCAATATGGGCTCATGGCTTTCACTAGCCTGATAGATATTCCATCAGTCCCCACAGCCACTGACGTAATGTTATTCATTATGCATTTGATCTCACCCTCAGTAACTGGCACAAAATTGAAACCATGCGCTAGATCCTCACAAACATTGTTTCTGTAGAAATTCAGTTTCTCGAGGCTAATCCCGCTTCCACCACCCATGCCTGCAAAGTACCTGTTGAGGTCATCAGCTGAGAATCTTATATCGTCACTATTACGGTCATTTTCCAGCACTCCACCGGACCGTAAAACACCCCAGAATGATTTAGAGTCCTTACTATTCAGCTTGTCGTGAAAGTAATTTCGTTTTGCTCTTCTGATGGCGCAGTTCAATTTATTTCGTGCCTTACAGTACAACGTTCTAGCAGCCGAAACATCACTATCATGCAGTCTGCGTTTGAAATAATTTTTTTTCTTTTGTGAGCTCTCTTATCTCGTCACTCCGCCATGGGGCTTTCTTCTTGGTGACTCGCTTTCTTGTTAACGGTACGCAGGTGTCAAGCAGTTGGACAATGTAGGTAGTTAACAATTGACTAACTTCCTCGACCGAGGTCTTTGTCTCAATATCATCCCAATCAATACGTGACAATAAAGAAACACAAAGAGACACATCGAAATTGGAAAAATTTCGATAAGTTATAAATTTCTCCTTTGGCCTATAGTTGCCATACCTAAGATCACAATATACCAGGTGGTGGTCCGTAATTTATTTACGTCTTGAATCAAGAATTTTGGACGTATCCACTAAACCAACTTTGACTATTTCTAGACCTTTATTCACAACAATATGGTCGATCAATGTCGAAGAGCTCTCGGTGACACGAGTGGGCTCTGTTATGAGTTGTACCAACCCTAACGATTCATACAGGTTTTTCAGGAATCTACAATCGGCCTTACCAGTATCCATAAGATTTACATTAATGTCACCCAACAAAACAACATCATCAACATCCAACATCTGATCAATAAACAAAGAATACAAAATAGAACTCAGGGTGGAATATATAACACAGGGTGGTATATATACCACGCACACACACAGCTTCTTGTTTCTCAAACTAAACTTGCCACAGATATATTCTAAGCGACTATCAACATTGTTCAAATAAACCTGCGTCATTTGCAGATGATTTGCAACCAGGAGTGCCACTCCTCCACCAGCGGCTCCCGGGAGACCCTCAGCGCCCTGTCTGTCCTTGCGCCATAAAGAGTAGCCATCTACAATGAAACAATCTGAGGAAACATCTGGAGTCAACCACGTCTCCGAGAGACCAAGAATGTCAAATTTGAAATCATCAATAACCGCACACAGCTCCTGGAAACCTGTGTTCATTGATCTGACATTTAAGTGCCCTACTCTGGAAAACAACTCGCCCCTCTGATGCCGTTTCCCGACTCCTTATGCTGAACAGAAGCCTGCGACACCTCAGAAACAGCTCTAAAGTCGCCAGGAACTGCGGAAACCGGCGAACATCCACCCGGAAAAGTTTTTTTCTCGTGCAAACACCTGAAAATAAAATTCCCGAATCAGAAATTTCCTGCCCTATTTAAGTGACGACCATCACGAGCAAGGTGATACCCCCTCACCAGGCGGTTCGCGTCAACATAAGTGACATTAAAATTAATGTACATAACTTCTAGCTGTTCATTAAAATTACAAAGTGGTAGTGATGCAATGTCTCGCCTAGTTAAAACACTACTCAACATAATGTCAGAAATTGGAAAGTGTTTTTTTGCGGTACTCAACAGGTCCGCCATGCTATGAAGTGCCGCGCGCTTCCCCCAACCGCCATTGTACCCAGGTCGTCCGTTATAACCATCAACAAGATTATTGGTGCCAACATGAATATAAATAATTTTTATCTGGTTTGGCACATACTTCAAAAGCTTTTGCTTAATATGCTCAATTTTTGCACCTGGATTGATATCTAAGGTGGCCCCATTTTTCAAGCAGAGATTCCCAGCATATCGCAACAATGAGTAACCGATGACCAAGACATTCTTTAATACTTAGTCGTAGAGAGGTGGGAGATGTATTATTTTAAATTTATACTTAATACACATCCAGGGTAGGGTACGATAAGCGAACCAGGTTTTTTATATCGAAATTAGCAAACGATATTACTTAATCACAATATAATCACATCGATATAATCAGTCGATACTGATTAATTATTATGAACAGTTAACTTAAAAAACTATATCAACAGCTGTAAACACTTTCAAATAATGCACGTACGGTAATTTAATTTTTACATAAGTAACATTTATTATTGAAAATGGTAGTCAATTTTAGAAAACTACATGACATTGCTTTGAAAGACAATAACACATGTTTTTAGTAGCTTCAACATGATGGAATCGTACCGAATAACCAATTATGTGAATTTTGTGGGAAAGCAACAAATGTAACTGTCAGAAGGGCAAATATGTCCGTCTCAGTTTTCATAACTTTGACTATAACAATTTGTTTGATAACTGTAAATATTAAATTTAAAACTTATGATTGTTATTGAGGACTATAGATCTTTTATATCGATTGATATTCTAGGATTTGAATAGATGCGAATATTAGGTATCGATGATTACATTCTTCGACATATAAACCGGGTCCGCTTATCGCACCCTACCCCGCATCCATAAGTGTTTTAATTTTTCATATTTTTATAGATTTTGCACAAAGTAAACAGTTTTAGTGAATCATCACAGTAGATAAATACAGATGTACATGTTACATTTATAACTATTGTATTTGTAATAGACTATTTAACCGGTACCATAACAAACTTGTTGAAGGAAATATTTAATTAATTATTCTTTTGCCTTTACGTGATGTGTGCGAGTAATTAATTTAAACAAAAAATATGTAGTTTTTATCAATCTACAATAGCAATTAACAAATTTTTATTTCTCGGTCAGATAAAATATTATAAAAAACTTTTTTAATATTATTTTTCAAATGAACTACCACCGTTGAAGTATACATCTATTAGTAATAAATTGAAGTAATAAAATTATTGAAATAGTGAAGCGCGAGGCTATACAGTGGATGATAACTCCTGTATTTTCTCCCCACTCCTCATTAGTGAAACCACTCTAACCTGACTACACTTGTCGCTCGCCTGTGATCAGATTTCTTTCTTCATCCATGATCCATCCACTCAGTAAAATGCATTCTAAGCAAAAATTTAAGCCACCATTTCAACAATTCCGTAAGTTTAACAAATTTTGATGTTGTAAGTATGTGAACGTGGTATTAATAATAATTCTTTTTCTCCGTTATAACTGTAGCTTGTACTCTTAACTAGACGATATCAGTTGCTTTAGAATTATTGACCTATGTCGTTACAATATAAAAATCCAAATATATGCGTATCTGGGTTAAAAAAAATTTTTATTATAAAGCATTTAGTTTGTTTCCAGAATAATTGCAGATTACAGAACCACTTACCTATACATTCCTTTAAACCATAAGTTTCGTAATGTTATTAGAACATAGTAGTGTAGTGCTTAATGTTTGGATTGTTGCAATGAAGTCTGAAAGTAAATGAAAGCATTTAATAGCTGGAGAAAGTGACGAGAGAACAAAATCAAAAGAAGTTCGATAAACACTTCCGTCTTTTTACTGATAAAAGATCTCTAAAGTGAAACGCTACAAGGCAGTATTGGACGCTCTAAATAATTTATAGTCTTTGCCAGCTGTTTCACACTTTCCCTTTAGACCCTGTTTTATTCTTTACAAATAACTTCCTTTCATCCCTTGTTAAACTTCCTTTTGTTAGATTTACAAATAATATTTAGAATTACCGTAATAACAATTTATCTCTTTGTTGCTTAAGTAGAAACTCTTTATTGTTGGAAATTTTAAAGCACTGCGTTTGAAAAACGACTAATATGCTTAATCATGCGCCATTACATTATGGAAAAAACAAAAGCACTTTTTTTTAGTTAGTTTTCATCTTTGTTGTATAAAGCTGTAGGTAATGAGTGTGTGTATATTTGACTACTTTTGTCAAAAACCATGTTAAATTAAAAAAGTGAACTAAAGATAAATCTATGCCACGCTGCTAATTCTAAGTGCACTACTCTTGATTTTAACATTGACAAGTAAACTGATGTTTATGTTGTTGTTGATCACATCTAATGAAAGTTAGTTTGTTGTAATAGAATAAATAACTAGGTAAGAGTACAGGATAACGTGCGTCGCGTTACGGGCATCGCTGAGATTGCATGCAGAATTTTAAGTTTATAGTTCATTTGTCTTTTGAGATATCCTGTGGACAGGTAGATAGGCAGACAATTGTACATAAAATAAATGTTTACATCTCTTGGCAATAAAAATGCAATTGTGTTAGCCTATTGGGTAACAGCGCAGTGTAGCGGGTACAACGGTTATCGCAAGATAATAAGATCAAGCAACGTCGAGCGTGGCTGCTGCTTGGATTGATGACGTCTGAGCATTTCCATCTTCGCAAGCAGCCCGCCTCCCCGGCCTTTGGTGGTGGTTCGGAAGTCCTTTGGCCTCCAGAGAGGGCTTCTTAGCCCTAACTTCGCCTGGTAAAAAAAGACATTTTTATTTTACTTTTACCAGATAAATTGCAATGACACTCAGCCAATTTCGTGGTTGGAAATGCACCGTCTTAGAACTCATAGTATTCTTTATAAAAAGGAAGTTCATGTAAGATTTGACGTCTCCAGATAAAATATTTGCTTGAGATTGCTTGTCAAATGATTTATTCATATATTTGCTCTTTAAGTTAGCTGACAAAGAAGTGCCTTCGTAATAAACGTCTAAATGCTTTTCTTTCTATTCTGTGCTACACAAAAATACTATGTTGTGTGTGTTGGGATAGTTTGGGTACATTTGTCAATATGCTAAATTATAAAACCTCATTTGATAGTGTTGTTTGTTTACAAATTTTGTTTATTTGTTCCGCTATTTTCTTGTTGCCATCATCGTTATCCATTAGACCACTGTACAAGTTTCCGCTAACACTCAGCCAAATCCCAGAGAGTGACATTCACCGTCATCGTACGCAGTGTTGGCTATAGAAATGAAGCTTCACGAAAGAACTGTTCGACTTTAGGTTAGTTCGTTTTATAGATATCATGCGGACAGATACAGAGATACATATATGAAACGTTTCCAGCTCCTCGAGTGGGATTAATGATTCATTCGTGAACCTGAATACAATTTTCTAACCAAAGCTTGATCATTCCTGAATATACAAGGTAGGAGAATACCACACTAGGTGTAGAGTTACAGACTTCGCTAAGGTTTGTACTGAATGGACGAAACACATGGAGTGGTCGTACCAATAAATGCACGAAATTTTTACGTTTAGTTGAGGCAAGAACACTTACAGGTACCAATTTTTGGCCTAAAATAAAAGTAGATTGTTGGCACCTTGATGCCAAAATAGAATAAAAATTACATAAATAGCATTTGAAGCGGCCCTAGTGGTTTCAATGTTCTTTCAAATATTTCCTACGAATCTTGATTATTATAAAAAAAATAAAATTGACTTTCCTTAATGAAAGCCAAAGGTTTGTTGTAAAAAATATTGAACTCTAAGTGAAGTGAAAAATAAAATAGAACTGAGGTGAAGAACAGAACATGAACTCGCCTAAAACAAAGTCAGAACGACGCTACTACATGTTTATTTAATACAAAAGTGGCAAATAAAGACGTTACAGATAATAATTATCACGTAATTTGTGATACTTAAATATTAATTCATCAAATAAATGTAACTGTTTGATATTCTTACATATACTACGGACTACTGTCTTAAATGTAACGTTTTGTATTCTCGTTAGTTTTTTACTAATATAAAAACGAACATATAATATAATGATACTGGGAAAACATTATTTCTTTGGATTTTAAATATGGGACATATGATAAATGGAATATCATACTTATAAATTGATAAAATCAGTTAGAATCTGGAGTCCTGATTAATTTATTACACGGGTAAAAATGTTTGATGACAATATGAAGTGATATACTATTACAGATACAAACAATATAAATCAACTTTTGTAAAGCTCTATGACGATAATTACCCATACAATATACTCGTAAATACCCAGACGTATAATATTTCAATCTATAAATGAAACGCATAAAAAGACTAATGCTAATTATAATGTTTGTTTCAACCATTCGTTAATAAGCAGTCAAGCGTTTTTCATTTACATCATATTACTGCTCATTGAATAAATTGATTCACGTTTCATTGAAATCATATAATTGGTCTATAGCTAATTAAACAGTATTTTAATACAATATGTAGGCTACTTGTTTGAGCTGTTAAATAGACATTTAATGTTATGGAATAGTCTAATAGTACAATAACTCTATTCTGAAAGAGTTTATTTTATTAATTAAATGAATATTGTAAATTCGTTAACCTGATTAGCCAAATGCATATATAATACAAAGAGTTCACTTAATATCTTATATCATGTTGTAATGTTTGATCCTGACGACTTGTACTTGGAAGAAGTAACTAAGAAGCTTACCGATAATTCCACTCTGGGGTTTCTAAATCTACCTTGTACTTGACGGTCTAAGTTTGACATTCCATGATGGATGATTGGATTGTGTAACAGGAGTGTTGTTGGAATACAATACGAGAGAAAGTTAAAATTGATTTAAAACTTATTTAAAAATGTAGTATTTCAAGCTCATACACATAGCTCATAGATATTTCTATACATTATTTATGTTTAGTGCTCGATTATTCAGCCACAGCGTTACTAAAAATTAATTGTACATACATATGATAATAATAGTAACTGACATTATATATATATATATATATATATATATATATATATATATATATCTTCAATAAGAATAGAAAAGAATAGAAGAAAAGAACATAAAAATTCTCTATATTTCGTCATAAGACATTTTCAAGAGATATACAGTAGGTAAATAAGCAAATATATCAACAAAAAATAATAAACAAAGGAAACATCATATGTTAATAAAACTAATTTTGAATTACGTACAAAGAGTAAATAATTTTGCTTATTACAAGGAATATAAAACTATAAATTAAAATTGTAACGTGTAATTTATACATACTGCTATCCGTATCTCAAATTTAGACCATCCGGATGTTTAGTTTGTAGCACCCTCTGATGAGCTATTTCTAAATAATTTATTTTAAGTTTATGGGGGTTCTGAATTTTGTTAATACTTTTTAGAGAAAAGCATTCATCGAATTTTTTGTTATGCTCCATTGCGTGGGCCGAAATAGGATTTGATTTAATTTCAAGATTTGTATCGCTGCGATTTTTGTTCATTCTAATGTGCAATGGAGTTATAGTCTGACCAATGTAGTCCTTCGGACAGTCTTTACATGACAATTGGTAAATAACATTGCTGGATTCACAAGTCATTTTACCAAATTATCGGATAATTCCTTTTCGTTGTGCTGCTACAGAAATGTTTTGAACTTATTATTAAATTACATGTTTTGCAGCGAGGCTTAAAACAGGGTTCACAGCCAAAAGGTTTGTTTAAATTTTGAGTTAGCTCATCAGAGGGTAGTTTTGGTCTTACTAATATGTTTTTCAAATTTTGAGGCTTTTTAAAAATTACTTTAGGTGGATTAGTGAATATATTTTTGGTTACAGGTGAAGCCTGTAGAATATTGTGTGCAGTTTTTATTATACCATTAATTTTGTATAGCCCTGGATGATAGGTGGTAATAAATTTTCCTTGGTTTTTATAATTCCTAGGAGTAGAGTTTTTTAATTTTTGCATGTTATCATTTACAATTTTGTTAGGATACCCTCTATTTCTAAAAACATTTTTTAATTTTTCAGTGTGACAATAATAATCATGTTTATTAGAGCAGAGTCTGTTTGCTCTAATAGTTAGACTTTTCGGAATAGATTTTTTAACGTAACCAGGATGGCAGCTTGAGTAGTGTAAATATTGCATTGGATTTGTATCTTTGACATGGATTTTCGTTTTTAGGTGTCCCTGGTCTAAAAACACATCGACATCTAAAAACGTAACAAGATTTTTAGAAATATTGAAAGTGAATTTTAAAACTGAAAATGAATTTAATTGTTGAATAAAATTTGTTAAACTATCCATGCCATGTTGCCAAATAATAAAAATGTCGTCAATAAATCGGAACCAAACTAACGGTTTTAAATTTTGAGATGTTAAAAAATTTTGTTCAAGAAATCCCAAAAATAAATTTGCATATGAAGGTGCCATTCTGGTTCCCATTGCGGTTCCTTTCATTTGTAAATAATTTTTGTTTTTAAATCTAAAATTATTCATGGTAAGTATAAAGGTTACTAGGGCAGATAAAAAAGAAGTAGAAGGTTTTGAATTCCTAGGTCTTAAATTTAAAAAATGTTCTACAGTTCTTATTCCATCGTCATGAGGAATATTTGTGTACAATGATTCCACGTCAACTGTAGCCAAAATTAGTTCACCGTCCAGGTGATACATACATAAAAATACATAGTTTATATATGTATGTTTATGTAATGTATATTTATGACACACAAACACACACACACACACACACACACACACACACACACACACACACACACACACACACACAAATATATATATAATCTATATATATAAAAATGAATGTTTGTATGTTTGTCCTTTATGGAATCGTGAACTATTGGACCGATCATGATGAAAATTTGTACGTATATGTATTTTTCCACGGAGAAGGTTTATAAGCTATGCCCATCCCTTTCCCGATTCAGGATTCCGCCCCACTGGTTACAGAAATACCCATAAGAAATGCATTGCAGCAAACATATGTTAACGTCTTTTCAAATTTTTAATCAGCTGTTCTTTGTAAACATATATTACACTTATAGTTTTAAAGCATAGAGTAAGCTTAAGAGAAACGACAAATTTTGTTTAAACTGTTTTTGCAATCACTGTTAAACATAGACTTTACTATCCAGATAATACAATTCAAATTTGACGTAAAAATTCACCTTTAACTGCAATATTTATTTAATATAAACCATGCTCATGCTTGATCAGAAGAGTAATGCAGATATCATAATTACTATCTTACGTTGGCTACAAATATAAAGAATGTTATAAAATCAACCTTAGTTGTTTTTTTTTGACAGAAGTATGGTTCTCAAAACTCCGTGTGTACATATTCTCTCGATCGAGACAACAAAGCAAGCTCAATCGTGGCATCGGAGATATAACTAATTTAATCTAAAATTTATTATAGTAAAAAAAAATTTACTAAGTAATATAAGGACTTCGGTTCTTAAGATTTGCGTGCGAAGCCGTGGGTAACAGCTAGATAGAGGCAGGAATATGGTACATACCTTCATAATACGCCCAAGAGGCTCACGATGGAACGACTATCAATTATCTCAGCAATGTTTAGAATGTGATAGAAAAAGAATAAGTGAATATAGTGTACTGTTTTCAACGGGAATATGCGTGCGAAGCCGCGGGCAACTTTTGCAAAAAATTATTGAAATGCGCAGCAAAGCGCGCCGGGCCCGCTAGTTATATATATATATATATATTAAACACATATTAATATAGACACATATTTTGCTTTCACGTTTTGTTTGTATAAATAACTGTTATTACTTGTTATTGTGTGCAACGCGTTCATTAAAAAACGAAATTTATCCGATAGTTAGTTTATATTTTAAACATAAGATGTACAGTAAAAAAATGATTTCCCCACATTTATACTCTATTATATAATAATATTGTACAGCCATATTAGAACATTATTTCGAAATATTAGTAGCAAAGATATGACATTTATTTATACGCTGGGATAGAACTCATTAACTAAATAATTAAATGCCCAAAATTTAAAATTTGAATTAAAAAGAAATTTGAAACTATAACCTTCAATAAGCAAAAGAAATAGGAGCATTCCACATTACGTGCTACGTAAAAGTCTGAAGGGTACATGCAACATTTCAAGTCAATAGCTAAAAATTTGATCAATAACCTGCATTTTATATTGGCAGAGGACTTTGATTTTGTTTAAAGCATTCAATTAATTTCAGCCCTTCGTTCAGAATTTCCTATGAGTGTACAATCGAGCTTTTATCACTCTGTATCTAATACTAACTGTAAATACCTATTATTTCTCTGTCTGACCTTTGGTTAAGCCAAAAAGTGTTATTTTTGAAAATATATATGGATTGAGATTATTAAGCACTTCGATACGATCTAATTTTTCTCACCAAAAGTATCGTGGGTAACGATAGATTTAATTCTTAGAGGCATTTTCTCTATAGATTTTGCGAAAATTTGGATTGTGAAAGGTTCCCAGACTAATATATCTTATATCAATTCCATGCGTTTCTTGCTAATTTTTAAATGCACTAAAACTTAAACTATTGAATAAAATTATTGTTTTATTTTCTACCTATGTTCAAACTAATACGAGAATATGTACTATAGACAACTTTGAAATTCTCTGAAAATATCCAATTGATAACATTGAAAGGTAAAAAATATTTCACTTGAAAGCTTTGTCCGGTTGTTTTTGTGGGTATAAGCTAAGTTTTGTAACATATTACGATCATACTGTGTTCTAAATCCCTATAAGTAGTAAACAGGTTACATAAAAAATCTATTTGTGAATAATCAAACTTTATTTATTTACATTTAAACTAATGTGATTAACAATAATTTGCTTGATACAATAAAATAAATTTTTCTCTAGTGCAGTATTATCAAAACTTTGCTCGAGATAGGAAATAAAAGTAGAAATTGGCTATGTATAGCTAGTCCCATAGACAATTTGTCGAATATAACTTATACCTGTATTTAGTTTACGAGCTGCAAGGCTGTAAACAATACATTTTTAAGTATAAAAGTCCAAAACAATCTGATAATATATGAATTTTCGATACATACTGTTATTTCAATGTGAATAATAATATTGTATAAATAAAAATCGTCATTATACCACACTCATAGTTTTAGGTAACCGAAAAACTGTTAAAGAGAACATTTTTACATTTAAAGAACAAAGAGAATATACTTCGCCATTAAAAACTTGTTAGTAGCTCCAAAAATCCACAGATAAAAAGTTTGGATAAAGTTTTAATGAGAGAATCTTTTTAATGCAAGGAAGAGAGAACCTTCTGTTTCTATTATCGCTCTGGTTTCACTCTTTCATATAATATTTCTGTGCAGTGCTCAACCTTCTGGTTGGGCCCATAACAAAAGATTATTTTACCTTTTAACAATCATTGTTATATTTATTGTATTATCTATACCATTTAAAAATGTTTATTTAAATAATAGTGTTTAATAAACCTATAAATTTGTTATATACGAATAGGCTGTATTTATAATAACTGTATAAGTTTGGGTAATGGATATAAGGGTACTTTCAAAAGACCCTTAACCCGAAATCTAGAAACTTCATACAATTCGTTCAAACTTAATCCAACCCAACCTTCCCAAACCTGGAATTGCATAAATTTAAAATATATAGAATATTCGGTTTCCTACAGCCATGAAAAGACGATAATTTTTGTTTTGATCGTGTGGGTAACCCATTTTATTTTGTCTTATTTTGACGGGTACAGGAAAACGAACTATGTCTATATCAATAATTCTGCGTAACATAAAAAGATCAAAGTCATGCTATGCTGGATAGTAGTAAAAGTTACAAATTAATTTATTTTTATTAATAATAATATTTTATTACAATTTTGTTTAAAATATTGTAAAACTATTATACCCACTTATTCTAATAGACCAAGCAAAAATATTTAATGAGTAGTGATAATGAAACCCAAAGAACCTGTCAGCACCAGATTTAGTGTACACTAACACACCGGGTATGTCCAGCCCAGAGAGCTTGTTCCTTCCGACAACAGGGCCTAATCTACATCTAATTGCTTTCCCTTGACAAGCAGGAAGCCGGGCTAATCTCTTGTACCTAACAAACAGTCCAAACAGACTTTGATAGTTGGTTGTAAGTGAAAATTAGTTTACATACGCTTAAAAATATAGTGCTTGTAGAACATAATTTATATTAGAAGTTATTACTTCATCTCAATTCTGATGATGTTTTCAAAATGTGTTTTTAAATTGAGTTGTCTGTTAGCGTTTTAAAAATTCAAGGCTAACCACCATAAGGATTACAAATATTATTCGATCAAATATAATGTTTAACGTAAATTATATTCATCTCTAGAAGTTTAACATTCTGCACACAGTTTAAATCATGCCTTATTTCTAAATAAACCGATGAGCAAAGATCGACTAACGACATGCAACTTTTGAGAATGTTTCCAAGAAACTGACTCTTGTAGTCAAACAGACAAAACCAGACTGCTTTGTTGTTGTGCAGTCTTGTATCTGGCGATTATATGGTGAACGTCACTAGATAGAATTGGGCGATTACTAAATGTTGATATGTAACCACTCTAGAAATATTACTACCTTCATTCGTGTCACTTTGTCCAGATGAGAGATATTTCATGGTATGAGTGCACGATTACTGACCTCGCTATCTCTTTTGAAGGTATAAAGTTTCTCACAAATCAGGTCTAGAGGTTACATAATTCTGGAGGTCACTAGGCAGTTATTTTAGTCTAATCGTAGGGAAAGTACTAAAATATTTAATAAATAATATAGTTTTCCATTTAAAAATGGTGTCATTTAATATTATGAATGTAATGACAATTCCAATGTTATCCTGCTAGTTGAAATTCATAAAAAATATTACTTTATTCATTTTGCATGTATAAAAAATACATAGCTTCGTATATGAATATTCATTTTAAATTTAAAAAAGGTATTTAATTAATGATGTTAAAAATATTAAGTTTTTAAATAAACATTTGGTTTATGTAGTTATTCTACAGTCCGTAAGACAGAATATACACCCAACCACAATAACAACAAGAATAATTTCAATTGCCTTTAATATACAGCAAAACACTGTTCTTGTAATTTTTTGTAGGATTAACGCATTCTTTCTTTACTTCATATTTAGTTTATAAAATTTTTAAATACAGCAATTTTGGAAAGGAAATGGTGTTATTGATTTAATTTTTGTGATAACGTATTTTTGATTAGCTTAACATAACTGCAGTTTAAAATTATTTCCATTTACAATTTTTGAAATTTGATAAAAAATTAATTCGGACAGATAGACACTAAACGAAGAGAAATAAGACATGCGTATATGAACTGTCTTGCTTGTTTATATGAGTCTTTTGCATGACGTGTTCACAGAGCGTATTTACTAATTACTGATAGTAAGATTATAATTTAAAACGCATTATTTTAATGTGCATTCCTAATTTTCTAGGAATGGGTTTTAATTTTATTTCTCTTTCAAAAAAGTCAAAGCGAAACTATTTTTCAAAATTAACAAATGTTAATCAATAATCCATGGTCGAATCTTTCCAGGTTTCTTGTATCATTTATGCAAGACTCATTCATAAATAATTTCTATGTTACTCCCAGAATGAAAATGTTTAATCGATATCCTGAGAGATATAAGTTGTTTGTTTAGAGCCATTTTCTCGTATTTCAATTTTAAGCATCATTCATGTCTTTGATGGTAAGGAAAAAGTCTGCTTCAACTTTATAAAAGCTTCTGCCCAGCAACATTAAAAATCAAACACATTCTTTACGTTTCTGAGTAAAGTTACGAATAGTAATGTATATGAATCTTATTATTGACTCACCATGTTCATCTGATGATTGGGGTGTTCCTTGTAAAACTTTGCCACAACTTTTTAATCTCGAGCTGCAGGACGTACGTCTATATATGATATCACACTACGACCAATAAGTCTTCGATTTAACCTTTATTAAAACTCAGCCATCAGTATTAGCGTGTTGCGTTACTGACAGCCTAGTAAAGTTGAGTGACAGTGATGGATGCATAGATCACGTGACCTACACTGCGTGACGTTCATCCATTGCCAGTGTGTAGAAGCTACGATTTTTATATGAGATCAGGCTGTGACTAATGAGTCTTAAATTCAACCTTTATAAATAGACCTTCATCAGTGCTGAGTTCTGACAGCCTATTAAAATTGTGCAATAGTGATGGATACAGAGATCACATAACCTAAAATATGTGACGACAGTTGACGTGGCATTCGCAGAAACGAAGCAATACATTTTTTTATCTTACCTCAATTTCTCAGTTTGTTTCATAAATATAATTTTGCAGCAGCTTAAGTCTTAAGGAATAAGTCAAAATACTTTTGTAAAGGCAGGTGTAGTCGACATGGTTGTTTGCACAATATCCTTCAGTGATAAAGTTTACAGCTTAACAAGTATAATCTTGTTTAAAAATATTCTGTTGACCCTTTTATTTCTAATATTAAAAATAAATTACGAACATTCTGAAACAGAATATTAAACTTAGACATAATGCGTAAATGTATTCGGTAATTGACAGGTAAGAAAGTATTTATGCTCCATCAAATCATAAAATTTATGATATAGTTTTTTATTTATGTTGCAAGGAAATAAAAAAATCTTTTTTATTATTTCCAGTTGAATATTTTAATATGAATAAAAATGTTAGGTAAACTTATTGTCTACATTTAATGGAGTACAAGGAAAGTCTTTACTATTGTATACAAATTAACGGTGTCTCTCTGTGTGGTTGAGTGAATCTTAATTAATCATACAGAAGGTACTGATTCGATCGTACTGAAATTTTATATGTACATTCGTTAGCATATACGTCTATACGCATTTTGATAATTCCTCCAGGCTACGCCCCCAATGGTCTCTAAATTTGAGAAAAATCCCTTCTTGTTCACTAAAGTCGCATCACAGCAAAAATGTTAATAGATGAAAGAGCTTATTAAATATAATTATCTGTTCTGAGTAAAATATTTTTGTGACTGCACAAACATACGTTAATTAATGTAACAACTAGGCAGAAAGGCAGGCTGGTAGGCTGGGATGTCGTTCCTGGCTTAGTCCCATAGCGGGGAATCCCACAGCGAAGAATCACATATCAAGATGTATAATAGCTCAGCGTGTCACAAGGCGCCTAGTTGTGGGACGGTGTGTGCGAGGGTCGCCAATTCATGAGCAAACAATCTCCCTCCCATGAGGGAGAAACTGAAGGGTAATGCTCATCTAGTTCTTCCCTCCCTTGTACTCTCCTCATCACTTTTCATTTTTATGGGAAAAAAGTCAACAAATCAGTCGCATAGCTCGGAGTCCTATTGCGAAGAGTCCCATAGCGAGGCAACACACAGGAAAGAATCCTACAGCTCGGCGCCTTGCTGTGCGACTCCGAGCTGTGATATTCTTCACTATAGGATTCTTTGTTGTGGGACCCCTCACTGTGAGATTCTCCGTTGTGGAATTCTAGATAGATTCTTCGCTATAGGATTCCTCGCTTTTGGACCCAACGTCGTTCCCTGTTGTTAGAGAGATTCTCTGCAACAAACAGAACGGCTGATTTAGAGTGAAGTGTCCAGTCCTGTTGGGAACTGTTTGCTATTTTGTTGTTGTCGTCGATTGGATCAGATTGCAGTACCACGGGCCAGTGGAACTTCGTTCAGTCAGGTGGTACTGCCTTGCAGATGGTTTCGGGGGGTCGTTCGGTATGAATTTCAAGCATGGGATCTTCCAGAGTGAGTGCCATTCCTAGAAGTCCTGTCTTGAATATGGTCCCTCAGGGTCTCAGCCGCAGCAGCGTACATACCTCTCGTCTGGAGCTCTTGTAGGGTAAGTATCCTTGCAGGACGACCGTGTTTCTGATGTACCAGGACATGTTCATCATTAGTCGGACCGTCCTGTTCTGGAAGGCCTCCAATTTCTTTTCTTGGTTCTGTTAAGAAGTCTTAAGGCAACATGATGGGGCAACACCTATGAAACGCTTGATAGTAGCAACACTTCTTATTTAACTTTCTCTGAAGCCAATATATAGTACAGTATAAAAATATCCAAATAAGAAAATTTTAAGTATCAGTGAACACATAATTTTAACTATACGAGTACATTTTTATAATAATTAAGTATGTAGTGTTTGGTTAGTGCTATAATGTAGATATCAAAGAATATAATTTTCAAAGTGTCCTATACATTTAAAGACTTTTAAAACCCATCTTAATTGTCTCTTGACAGACATAAGCTTCTCAGACGTTTTTATGAATGTACAGGGTGTCCCGTAACTCTCTTGACAAAGATATACCAACTTATTGCTTGAGACATTGAGGTTCTCAGCGAATAGCCACCAATACAAAAACTGAATAAACGGCACCTCTCAATGTGGGCCATGTTTTTTACAGTAAATTCGCTCTATATAAGTTATTTATTATTCAATTTAGATAATTTTGGGACCATTAGATTTGTGATAAAATATAAAAACTGTCATTCTTCTAATTCTTAAGAAAGATTTCTGGTTTTTAAGATATCAAATATGTATTAAGTTATACCGCTATTTAACCGCCAAAGTTATGGCCGTCATTTTGAAAATACTAAACATACTTTCATGGCATTTTTCAATATTTCAATTTCAATAAATGGCCTTGTACAAACATTTGAGCCATTTGGAATAATTTAATTTATTAGCTTTTAAGATAATAATTTAAAAAAACACACATAAAGACAGATGGGAAACTAAGCATCGGAAACCCATGTTCATATGATGAAATATGTTTGTCTTGACCTGAGAAATATTGTGGTATATATTTGTCCAGAGAGTTACGAGACTCTCTGTATATGTTCTGCCCAGAGAAACAAGACGAAACCAACTATAATATAAACAGATATTAGGACCGGCGTAAATTTCAATGAGAAACTCAACATTGGCGTCAGAAATATAATTAACACAAACCAGAAGTGCTCATAAACGTCTTTTAATCACCTATTAAGGTTAAGAATAAAAATTTTAATAAGTTCCTCAAATTTTAAAACTAAAAAAGTAAAAGTACAGAATTTCTTATTTTACCAGGCGAAGTTAGGGCTAAGAAGCCCTCTCTAACACTTAACCTGGGGACCAACGGCTTAAAGGTGACTTCCGAACCACCACCAATGGCCGGGCAGGCGGGCCGCTTGCAAGGACAAGATCGCTCAGCGGTCACCTATCCAAGCAGCAGCCACGCTCGACGTTGCTTGATCTGGTTATCTTGCGATAACCGCCGTACCCGCTACACTGCGCCATTTAACGGGAGATTGTAAATGTTAGTTGTTATTCATCAGTAAAAGTTACACAAAGTTCATATTACGTGGAGGAGATTTTTTTGTTTGAGTTTGTTTTATTTTGATTTTAATGAACTGCAGTAAAATGCCATCATGTATTACACAATAAGTGTGTTAGCTGAAAAAATAAGAACTTCAACTATATTCTACCTTTAGCCTTAGGATTTCCTCACCCTGGCATAAAGTAATTAAATTGGTACAAAAATCGCTGGAGCTATTCAATAAAATATAATCGGAGAGAAACTTTGTTTATAAAAACAGTTTCATTCTCAGACATCAGGGCCGTATCTTTAAATTAATCTAATAGGAATCAAGAGAATTAAATATCTTTCAATGTGTATTACTTGTATCCGGATTGTTTGGAATCCAATTTGAAAAGAATAGATCATGGTGTCCCTGTTTTACAAAATGAAGTTATGTGGGAAGCCGCTTGTTTGTCTTCAATAATATTTAAATTTGTGAAGGAAGATTGTTTGGAATCCAATTTGAATAGAATATGATCATGGTGCCCTGTTTTTCAAAATGAAGTTATGTGGGAAGCCGCACGTGTCTTTTATTTTAGTAATAGTATTTTAGTAATATCTAATTTTTCTTCCGAGTTCTAAAGTGTGTTTTTTAAATCTAATCAAGTAATTGGTTGATGATTTACTCAAAAGATTATTTGCTCAAGCTAGACGATTATTAACAAAAATGTAGTCTGTAGAACCTGTAAACAACTGTCAATGTCACTAGCAAATCCTCGGTACAGCCTGTAAGATGTTTAAACAAAGTTATCTTCTTATTTTTAGCCCATTCATAAAGTATTTACGTTTTAAGGTCTCAAATACCAGCAGCATATCTTGAAACATGTGTTAACACAGCACAAGAAAGCACGAACCGAGACGCTTTGTTACAGACTGACGTTGTGTGACATTGACATGTTGTGACATATGTTGAATGTTGAACAGTTCACTTAGAAAAACTTTCGAGTACCATAACATTTCAACCAAACGGTAAATACATGGATAATAATCTACATCTGGTAATTAAGAGTTCAGGAATTTTAAATATTATGGAAGCAGTTAACAAAAACACTGTAGAAAGGTGGAGTTTTAACGAAGAATATAGAAAGGCGATGAGGTTCAACAGTCTATGCTTTAGTTTCTATTCTGATAAAACTAAGGACTCATTACTATTGTAATAAGTTTAGTCTCTAATTTAATGCTTCGAAATGGGCGATAAAGTTTCAAAATTAATGAAAGCACGAGTGTAACCAATATGTTAACAAGTAAAGTAATCCAATTTAAATGCAATTACAGACTAAGAACCGAGAACGCTGATTTTCAAGGAGGCCAAAATGAGAAAGTATCACGGGGAACATCAAAGAATCTTCTTTTCAAATCATAATTCTCTTAGCTTGATATCCATAAAACTAACCATCAAACACATAAATAATAGTTATATAACCTTCAGGCATATACAGAATATGAATTTATACTCGGTCTGTATTTGGTTTTAAGCGATAATTACGAGTATGTCTTTAATGACATGTTTGATTTCTTTAAGTGTGTCAAGATAAAGAGTTTTATCTGAATAATATGTTTTTTTAAGCTTTTGATATCCCACTTCACCTCCAACAAAAACAAACTGGCTGAGAATAGATTCCTTTCTTAGGAGAAGTTACACTAAAACCAAAATCAATTTCAAAAGAAACCTAGTTGCGTGCTTTAGTGGCAACCATCTTGATATTGTTTCAATTTCAACAATGTTTAACCTCTTGTACTTTTACGGTCTTATATTCAGTTGCAGACATTTTTGAGGTGTGTCGTTTTACGGATAAAACTAATATGCATACAAACTTATTAGGTGGAAAAAAACTGAAAACTTTTTGAATTTATTAATTTAAATATTAAGAAACTTAAGAAGAAATAATTTAAATCGTGTGGTTGTGTATGGATATGATATTCAAAAAATCTCCTCGGATGCTTCGATAAAAAAGGTGTAAATGGCCATGACATTTAATATTGTTCTAATGGGACAAAAAAAGCTTATTTCACTAAAAAGGGCTCTGAAACAATACAAATTCAATCTGGACTATTAGAGTTCTTAGGCTAACCTAAACACTTTTATACAGTGACGCTTCCCAAATTATCTGTTAAGTTCTTATTACCTTTTAGTACCCTCTGTAGGACGTTGAGAGAGGATTGAAAATACACACTTTATAAAGGAGGGTTTGACGCTGTACAAAATTCACAGAGCACTGTGTGTATTGATTGAAAAGTGACTATTGGCAAGATCAAAGTACTAAAGATGATGTAAAATATGAACGCTTAAATTTAAAGGTAATGAAATAACCTTCCAGCTGAAGGCATCTTTTAACAACGAATCAAGTGTGTCAACGATGTATTTGGTTTATGGGGATGATTTGATCATCATTCTTTGCCTAGTCTGGAATTCTTCCATTCCACCAATGGTAGAGTGTTAATCAGCTTTTTAATTCCTGTAGATTAAATAATCAACCAGATGGATTTATAATATAAATATACAGATAATCGATGACACGATGGCGCGGGTTTTTTCTACTCTGTGACCTGTAGCTGTTCAGTGTACAGATATTAATATTTTGGGTGGATTCTGTATTTAACAAGGTTTGCAACAGAAATTATAAAACAGGCGTCTATCAGTATGTCAGGCGTTATTGTACAAATATTTTCTAAAGAAATTCAAAATTAGTTACAACGATATAGGAGATACGTCAATATTGTTAAAGAATATTAAAAGTAAATTATGTATAGACACCATCTAACTTGGTGTTCAGTTCCTAAAATCTGCAAATACAATTTCTAAAGAAATACTACATTACATTTAGCCCACCATTACTGTCGTAATCAAATACAGGAAAGCACAATATGTCCAAAGGTATAAGCCCCTGAAATAAGTCATCTACTTAAAAAATATCTTCATATCTCTTTCTCGTGCTTTTGCTCCAACACAATTCAGGTTTATTACTGAAAATAGTCACTGTTGTATAGTGATATCCTTAAGTTTATAACCAAAAAAGCTTAAATTAGAACTCCTTGTAATCCGTGACCTCAATGAGTTTTCAAGGCTCACTGGGAGGATTTGCATGCAAACAGGTATGAGCATTTAGTTATTCAGTCCTAGTTACCAGAATTTAATCATATCGTAGTATTATGTTTAGAATAATAGTTGATAATTAATAAAATATTCACAAAAATTACACGCGTAAAACGTTTACAGTTAAAAATTATATTTGTGATATAGGTTTGTATTTATCACATATTTTGTGTAACAAAACCTAATATTATGGCATCTTACAATATTAGATATACATTTATTTACCGCTTTAAGATCTATATTTTATAGCTAACATTTATCTTTTTAAATTATTCTATTCATAATAATATACTTATTTTTTTAGACGTATCATGTTCTTTTACAAAAGGATCGTTCATAAATAGTAAATAAGTTATTATCTTGTAATATATATCTCATCATGAAAGGGCATTCAACCTAACAATATTTAAAAAATAACATCATTAATAGTTTGTTTTTTTATGCGTTTGAATTTTTCTTTATCGGATAAGAAAAACACCGAAGTTGAGTGTTATATGTAGTGTCATGCAATTCCTCCACTTATCCTATCGGAGGAAATTGCGTAAATGTGATGAATTTTATTCATATGTTACGAAGTTAGGTACCCATATTTGGAAGCTATATACCCATTTCAGGAAGTTTGGTACCTGTGTGAGGAAGTTAGGTACCAATTCGAGGAATTTTGATACCCATGTTACGAGGTTAGGAACCCATATTTGGAAGCTAAATACCCATTTCAGGAAGTTTGATACCTATGTGAGGAAGTTGGGTACCAATGTGAGGAGGAAGTTGTATCCCTATGTTACGAAGTTAGGTAAACATATTTGGAAGCTATATACCAATTTGAGGTAGTCGGATACCCACGAGACGAATTTGGTTGTCGATGTGAGAAAGTTGAATACCTATGTTACATAGAATTACCATTCTACCTATGTTACATAGCTACCCATTCGTAAAAGTTGGCAACTCGTGGGAGAAAGTTTGATACCTTTGTAAGGAAGATTAGTACTCATAGAAGGATGTATGGCACTCATTTAAGAAATTGGAAAATGATGTAAACGGATTTGGTTACCGATGTTAGGAAGTTTCTTTACGATTTAAAGACGTTGGATGCTCGCGGGAGGATATTGAATACCTGGATTAAGAAATTAGGTACCCGTGGGAGGAAGTTGTATACCTGTGTTAGGTACTCGTAGAGGAAGTTGAGTAAGGTTGTGAGTACCATTCTGCATATTTATTTCTTTGTCTCTCATAATTTATTCCTTTTTCTGTAAGGATAATAATAATCATTAATACTAAAGTTTTACTTTACCCAAGTATATTATAATTCAGAAATTGGATTTATAAGTGAATTATGCACTATATAACTATGCACGATTTGCGATTTAAAATTACAAAGAATGCAATATATGCAGACCATAAATAGAATACGTTTAGGTACAAGGGGCGATTCAATAACATACAGGCTTTTAAATTTAAAACTTATTGAAGTTTGCCCTTTGACGTCAAGTTTGTAATAGAAATCATTACATAAACATTTTATTTTCTTGTACAAAACTTTGGCATAACTCGTATAATAATGTTTAGTAGAGTCACAATATTGAATCGCAAATATATGTTTCTTAAAATTACATCTAACAATTATCATTATCATTATTATATTTCATTGTCATTAAGGAAACAGCAACGGCTACACATATTTTATTTTTTTTATTGAAGATTAAGAGAATTATTTTTAGATTACCTAAGAGTAGAGTACTCTTTTCCTGCTTCGGGAAAGGGTAGATATGGATTAAGATAACAAAACTGTGAATATGTTTAATGGGTGTCTGAAATGCAGACAGATTAATCGTTAAAGGGATTTTTGAAAAATTTAATACATGAAAAAAAAATATATTCATATTTTATTTTGAATAATTTTACTATTTTTTTATATTTTTCATCTTTAAAAATTTAATTTAAAAATTATTTCTATTAATCCAGTGATAAAAATACAATTAGGTAAAATATTCTTTTGGTATGCATATGCACAAACATTTTTTTAGAATTTACTTAATGGTAATTAAAGCAATGCATTTAATAATAACGTTGTAACGACGTTCTAGAATTTTAATTATAAGCAATACAAATATTTGTATTTACATTATATTTTAATTTTTATATATGTCGCTGTAAAGAAACCAAGAAGGTTATTCGAGTAAAAAATTTCCCACGATTGTCAAATACATATTTATTGAACAAACGAAAAATAATATTGACTAAATAAAAATGTGCACTTAAAAATATATTATAAATTAATAATCTGGTATCTAAGATATAATGTATTTTTTATAAAGTAATAAGTAATAGTTTATCTACTACATAATTAACAAATGTTTCAAATACACAATATTCAGCTTCCATAATCATGTACAAAGAGTAAAATGGAGAAATCTGTCTTAAACAAGTAAAAACAATTCTATTTAAAAGCATAAAAAAAATTTTTGTGAATATATTTTGCTTTAAGAGAAAAAAAAGCTTACACTTTTACGCGTGTAAGTTTTGTGAATATTTTATTAATTATCAACTATTAATCTAAAAATAATACTACGATATAATTAAATTCTGGTAACTATGACTGAATAACTAAATGCTCATACCTGTTTTCATGCAAATCCTCACAGTGAGCCTTAAAAACTCATGGAGGTCACGGATTACAAAAAGTTCTAATTTAAGCTTTTTTTGTTACAAAATTAAGGAGACCAGGTGATACAACAGGGATTATTTTCAGTAATAAACCTGAATTGTGTTGGAGCAAAAGCACGAGAAATAGATATGAAGATCTTTTAAGTAAATGACTTATTTCAGGGGCTAATGTCTTAGGACATATCGTGCTTTCCTGTATTTGATTACGACAGTAATACTGGGCTAAATGTAAGGTAGTATTTCTTTAGCAAACGTTATTGCATATTTTAAGAACTGAACACTAAGTTAGAATGCCTTTATACATATGTAACTAATGTTGAATTTCTTTAGAAAATGTTTGTACAATAACGCCTGACATACTGATAGACGCCTGACATACTCATAGACGCCTGTTTTATAATTTCTGTTGCAAACCTTGTTAAATACAGAATCTACCCAAAATATGGATTTATCTACACTGAACAGCTACAGGTGACAGAGTAGCAAAACAAAGTTATACGTGTCATCGATTATCTGCACATTTATATTATAAATCCATCTGATTGATTATTTAATCTACAGGAATTAAAAAGCTGATTAACTGTATACCATTTTTAGAATGGAAGAATTCCAGACTAGGCAAAGAATGATGATCAAATCATCCCCATAAACCAAATACATCGTTGACACACTTGATTCGATGTTAAAAGATGCCTTCAGTTGGAAGATTATTTCATTACCTTTAAATTTAAGCGTTCATATTTTACATCATCTTTAGTACTTTGATCTTGCCAATAGTCACTTTCCAATCAATACACACAGTGCTCTGTGAATTTTGTACAGCGTCAAACCCTCCTTTATAAAGGGTGTATTTTCAATCCTCTCTCAACGTCCTACAAAGGGTACTACAAGGTAATAAGAACTTAACAGATAATTTGGGAAACGTTACTGTATAAAATTTCTTAGATTAGCTTAAGAAATCTAATAGCCAGGTTCTGGGGTGAATTTGTATAGTTTCAGAGCCCTTTTAGTAATATAAGCTTTTTTGTCCCATTAGAACAATATTAAATGTCATGGCCATTTATACCTTCTTTATAGTGGCATTATAGAGATGTCTTATTTTGAAGATCATATTCATACGCAACCACACGATTTATAGTATTTATTTTTAAGTATAATTTGTTTAAATATTTAAATAAATAAATACTAACAATTTTTAGATTGTGTACTGAACAACCGATACAAATATATTTTCCAACTAATAAGTTTGGATGCGTATTAGTTTCATCTGTAAAACAAGACACCTCCAAAATTTCTGAATTTGAATACCAAACCGTAAAAGTAAAAGAGATTAAAAATTTTTTAAACTGAGCCAATATACAGATGGTTGTCACTACAACCAGAACTAAAGCACGCAACCAGGTTTCTCTTGAAATTGATTTTGGTTTTAGTGAAACCTTCCTAAGAAAGGAATCCATTCTCAGCCAGTTTGTTTTGGTGGAGGTGAAGTGGGATATCAAAAGTGTTAAAAATATTAAAAAAAACATATTTTTCAGATAAAATTCTTTATTTTGACACACTTAAAGAAGTTAAACATGTCATTAAATGCATAATTATCGCTTAAAACCAAATACAGACCGATTTTTTGGCAAGTGGTGAATTCATATTCTCTATATGCTTGAAGGTTATATAACTAGTATTTATGTGTCTGATGGTTGGTTTTAAGGATATCTAGCTAAGAGAATTATGATTTGAAAAGACGATTCTTTGATATTCTTAACCATTGATACTCTCTCATTTCAGCCTCCATGGCAATCAGCGTATCTGACTAAAAATGGGTCTTCTTACGAGGAATTCCTCTGCCAATTTCAATAAATCGCAGATTGTTTGCTTATACAATACAAATTGGATCTAGGCTCTTAATATATAGTTACATCTAAATTGGATCACTTTACTTGTTAATATATAGGTTACGCTCGTGCTTTCATTAATTTCGACACTTTAGTAATGAGACCTTAGCTTAATCAGAATAGAAACTAAAGTATAGACTGTTGAACCCAATCGCCTTTCTATATTCTTCGTTAAAAACTCCACCTTTCTGTAGTGTTTTGTTAACTGCTTCCATAATATTTAAAATTCCTGAACTCTTAATTACCAGATGTAGATTATTATCCATGTATTTACCGTTTGGTTGAAATGTTATGGTACTCGAAAGTTTTTCTAAGTGAACTGTTCAACATTCAACATATTATGTCAAATGTCAATGTCACACAACGTCAGTCTGTAACAAAGCGTCTCGGTTCGTGCTTTCTTGTGCTGTGTTAACACATGTTTCAAGATACGCTGCTGGTATTTGAGACGTTAAAACGTGAATACTTTATGAATGGGCTAAAAATAAGAAGATAACTTTGTTTAAACATCTTACAGGCTGTACCGAGGATTTGCTAGTGACATTGACAGTTGTTTAAATGAAATGAAATGAATGAAATGCCTTTATTTACAGAGGCGAAGTTAGGACTTAAAAGTCCTCTCTACCACTTAACCTCCAGGTTCTACACTACAGGTTCTACAGACTACATTTTTGTTAATAATCGTCTAGCTTGAGCAAATAATCTTTTGAGTAAATCATCAACCAATTACTTGATTATATAAAAAAAACACACTTTAGAACTCGGAAGAAAAATTAGATATTACTAAAATAAAAGACACGTGCGGCTTCCCACATAACTTCATTTTGAAAAACAGGGCACCATGATCATATTCTATTCAAATTGGATTCCAAACAATCTTCCTTCACAAATTTAAATATTATTGAAGACAAACAAGCGGCTTCCCACATAACTTCATTTTGTAAAACAGAGACACCATGATTTATTCTTTTCAAATTGGATTCCAAACAATCCGGATATAAGTAATACACATTGAAAGATATTTAATTCTCTTGATTCCTATTAGATTAATTTAAAGATACGGCCCTGATGTCTGAGAATGAAACTGTTTTTATAATCAAAGTTTCTCTCCGATTATATTTTATTGAATAGCTCCAGCGATTTTTGTACCAATTGAATTACTTTATTCCAGGGTGAGGAAATCCTAAGGCTAAAGGTAGAATATAGTTGAAGTTCTTATATTTTCAGCTAACACACTTATTGTGTAATACATGATGGCATTTTACTGCAGTTCATTAAAATCAAAATAAAACAAACTCAGACAAAAAAATCTCCTCCACGTAATATGAACTTTGTGTAACTTTGACAGATGAATAACAACTAACATTTACAATCTCCCGTTAAATGGCGCAGTGTAGCGGGTACGGCGGTTATCGCAAGATAACCAGATCAAGCAACATCGAGCGTGGCTGCTGCTTGGATAGGTGACCGCTGAGCGATCTTGTCCTTGCAAGCGGCCCGCCTGCCCGGCCATTGGTGGTGGTTCGGAAGTCACCTTAAGCCGTTGGTCACCAGGTTAAGTGTTAGAGAGGGGGGTAAAATAAGAAATTCTTTACTTTTACTTTTAAAATTTGAAGAACTTATTAAACTTAGTACTCTTAACCTTAATAGGTGATTAAAAACACGTTTATGAGCACTTCTGGTTTGTGTTAATTATATTTCTGACGCCAATGTTGAGTTTCTCATTGAAATTTACGCCGATCTTAATATCTGTTTGTGCCATAGTTTGTTTTGTCTTGTTTCTCTATGCAGAAAATATACAGAGTTCCGTAACTCTTTGGACAAATATACACCACAATATTTCTCAGGTCAAGACAAACATATTTCACCATATGAACATGGGTTTCCGATGCTTAGTTTCCCATCTGTCTGTATGTGTGTTTTTTTTTTTTAAATATTATTATCTTAAAAGCTAATAAATTAAATTATTGCAAATTTTGCTCAAATGTTTGTACAAGGCCATTTATTGAAATTGAAATATTGAAAAATGCCATGAAAGTATGTTTAGTTTTTTCAAAATGACGGCCATAACTTTGGCGGGTAAATAGCGGTATGACTTAATACATATTTGATATCTTAAAAACCAGAAAGTTTTCTTAAGAATTAGAATAATGACTCTCTTTTAAAATATTGTATAACAAATCGAATGGTCCCCATAATATCTAAATCTAATAATAAATAACTTATATAGAGCGAATTTACTGTGACAAACATGGCCCACATTGAGAGGTGCCACTTATTCAGTTTTTGTATTCGTCTATTCGCTGAGAACCTCAATGTCTCAAGCAATAAGTTGGTATATCTTTATCAAGAATGTTACGGGACATCCTGTACATTCATACAGACGTCTGAGAAGCCTATGTCTGTCAAAAGACAATTAAGATGGGTTTTTAACAGTCCTTAAATGTATAGGACACTTAGAAAATTATATTCTTTGATATCTATATTATAGCAATAACCAAACACTACATACTTAATTATTATAAAAATGTACTCGTATAGTTAAAATTATGTGTTCACTGATACTTAAAATTTTCTTATTTGGATATTTTTATACTGTACTATATATTGGCTTCAGAGAAAGTTAATTAAGAAGTGTTGCTACTATCAAGCGTTTCATAGGTGTTGCCCCATCATGTTGCCTTCAGACTTCTTAACAGAACCAAGAAAAGTAACTGGAGGTTTTCCAGAACAGGACGGTCCGACTAATGATGAACATGTCCTGGTACATCAGGAACACGGTCGTCCTGCAAGGATACTTACCCTACAAGAACTCCAGGCGAGAGGTATGTACGCTGCTGCGGCTGAGAGACCCTGAGGGACCATATTCAAGACAGGACTTCTAGAAATGGCACCCACTCTGGAAGATCCCTTGCTTGAAATTCATACTGGACGACCCCCCGAAACCATCCACAAGGCAGTGCCACCTGACTGAACGAAGTTCCACTGGCCCGTGCCAAAGCAACACGATCCAATCGACGACAACAACAAAATAGCAAACAGTTCCCAACAGGACTAGACACTTCACTCTAAATCAGCCGTTCTGTTTGTTGCAGAGAATCTCTCTAACAACAGGGAACGACGTTGGGTCCAAAAGCGAGGAATCCTATAGCGAAGAATCTATCAAGAATCCCACAACGGAGAATCTCACAGTGAGGAGTCCCAACACAAATAATCCTATAGCGAAGAATCTATCAAGAATCCCACAACAAAGAATCACACAGTGAGGGGTCCCACAACAAAGAATCCTATAGTGAAGAATATCACAGCTCGGAGTCGCACAGCAAGGCGCCGAGCTGTAGGATTCTTTCATGTGAGTTGCCTCGCTATGGGATTCTTCGCAATGGGACTCCGAGCTATGCGACTGATTTGTTGATTTGTTCCCATAAGAATGAAAGGTGATGAAGAGAATACAAGGGAGGGAAGAACTAGATTAGCATTACCCATTTGGGGAGTTTCTCAATTATGGGAGGGAGATTGTTTGCTCATGAATTGGCGACCCTCGCACACACCGTCCCACAACTAGGCGCCTTGTTGTGACACGCTGAGCTATTATACATCTTGATATGGGATTCTTCGCTGTGGGATTCCCCGCTATGGGACTAAGCCAGGAACGACATCCCAGCCTACCAGCCTGCCTTTCTGCCTAGTTGTTACATTAATTAACGTATGTTTGTGCAGTCACAAAAATAGTTTACTCAGAACAGATAATTATATTTAATAAGCTCTTTCAACTATTACCATTTTTTGCTGTGATGCGACTTTAGTGAAGATGGGATTTTTTCTCAAATTTAGAGACCATTGGGGGCGTAGCCTGGAGGAATTATTAAAATGCGTATAGACGTATATGCTAACGAATGTACATATAAAATTTCAGTACGATCGAATCAGTACCTTCTGTATGATTAATTAAGATTCACTCAACCACACAGAGAGACACCATTAATTTATATACAATAGTAAAGACTTTCCTTGTACTCCATTAAATGTAGACAATAAGTTTACCTAACATTTTTATTCATATTAAAATATTCAACTGGAAATAATAAAATAGATTTTTTTTATTTCCTTGCAACATAAATAAAAAACTATATCATAAATTTTATGATTTGATGGAGCATAAATACTTTCTTACCTGTCAATTACCGAATACATTTACGCATTATGTCTAAGTTTAATATTCTGTTTCAAAATGTTCGTAATTTATTTTTAATATTAGAAATAAAAGGGTCAACAGAATATTTTTAACAAGATTATACTTTTTAAGCTGTAAACTTTATCACTGAAGGATATTGTGCAAACAACCATGTCGACTAAACCTGCCTTTACAAAAGTATTTTGACTTATTCCTTAAGACTTAAGCTGCTGCAAAACCATATTTATAAAACAAACTGAAAAATTGAGGTAACATAAAAAATGTGTTGTTTTGTTTCATAAGGAACAGCGGTACGAGTAATCATGCTTACAATACATATGTTAGGGTTTTTTAATTCGACTAGTTGCGAATGCCTCATCAACTGTCGTCACATATTTTAGATTATGTGATCTCTGTTTCCATCACTATTGCACAATTTTAATAGGCGGTCAGAACTCAGCACTGATGAAGGTCTATTTGTAAAGTTTGAATTTAAGACTCATTAGTCACAGCCTGATCTCATACATAAATCGTAGCTTCTACCCACTGGCAATGGATGAACGTCACGCAGTTTAGGTCACGTGATCTATGCATCCATCACTGTCACTCAACTTTACTAGGCTGTCAGTAACGCAACACGCTAATACTGATGGCTGAGTTTTAATAAAGGTTAAATCGAAGACATATTGGTCGTAGTGTGATATCATATATAAACGTACGTCCTGCAGCTCGAGATTAAAAAGTTTTGGAAAAGTTTACAAGGAACAGCCCAATCATCAAATGAACATGGTGAGTCAATAATAAGATTCATATACATTACTATTCGTAACTTTACTCAGAAACGTAAAGAATGTGTTTGATTTTTAATGTTGCTAGGCAGAAGCTTTTATAAAGCTGAAGCAGACTTTTTCCTTACCATCAAAGACATGAATGATGCTTAAAATTGAAATACGAGAAAATGGCTAAAAAAAACAACTTTTATCTCTCAGGATATCGATTAAACATTTTCATTCTGGGAGTAACATAGAAATTATTTATGAATGAGGCTTGCATAAATGATACAAGAAACCTGGAAAGATTCGACCATGGATTATTGATTAACATTTGTTAATTTTGAAAAATAGTTTCGCTTTGACTTTTTTGATAGAGAAATAAAATTAAAACCCATTCCTAGAAAATTAGGAATGCAATATTGTCATAGACATTAAAATTATGCGTTTTAAATTATAATCTTACTATCAGTAATTAGTAAATACGCTCTGTAAATACGTCATGCTAAAGACTCATATAAACAAGCAAGACAGTTC
Organism: Homalodisca vitripennis; assembly: GCF_021130785.1. NCBI lineage: Eukaryota > Metazoa > Arthropoda > Insecta > Hemiptera > Cicadellidae > Homalodisca > Homalodisca vitripennis. Next base: position 77,885 of record NW_025778026.1, read on the forward strand.
ATATACGCATATTGTCTTATTTCTCTTCGTTTAGTGCCTATATGTCCGAATTAATTTTTTATCAAATTTCAAAAATTGTAAATGGAAATAATTTTAAACTGCAGTTATGTTAAGCTAATCAAAAATATGTTATCAAAAAATTAAATCAATAACACCATTTCCTTTCCAAAATTGCTGTATTTAAAAAATTTATAAATTAAATATGAAGTAAAGAAAGAATGCGTTAATCCTACAAAAAATTACAAGAACAGTGTTTTGCTGTATATTAAAGGCAATTGAAATTATTCTTGTTGTTATTGTGGTTGGGTGTATATTCTGTCTTACGGACTGTAGAATAACTATATAAACCAAATGTTTATTTAAAAACTTAATATCTTTAACTTCATTAATTAATTTCCTTTTTTAAATTTAAAATGAATATTCATATACGAAGCTATGTATTTTTTATACATGCAAAAAGAATAAAGTAATATTTTTTATGAATTTCAACAAGGAGGATAACATTGGAATTGTCATTACATTCATAATATTAAATGACACCATTTTTAAATGGAAAACTATATTATTTATTAAATATTTTAGTAATTTCCCTACGATTAGACTAAAATATTTTTGCCTGGTCTATTACAATAAGTGGGTATTATAGGTAAATATATTTTAAACAACATTGTACTAAAATATTATCATGAATAAAAAAAAGTTAATTTGTAACTTTTCAATTCAAAATTCATATACACATATGTCTTATTTTTCTTCGTTTAGTGTCTATCTGTTCGAATTAATTTTTTATCAAATTCCAAAATCTTTAAATGGAAATAATTTTAAACTGCAGTTATGTTAATCAAAAATCAAAAATATTTTATCAAAAAATTAAATCAATAAAACCATTTCCTTTCCAAAATTGCTGTATTGAAAAAGTTTCTAAACTAAATACTTCAAATGCGTTAATCCTAAAAAAAATTACAGGAACAGTTTTTTGCTGTATATTAAAGGCACTTGAAATTATCCTTGTTATTATTGTGGTTGGGTGTATATTCTTTCTTGCGGACTGTAGAATAACTACACAAAGCAAATGTTTATTTAAAAATTAATATTTTTAACATCATTAATTAATTACCTGTTTTTTAATTTAAAATAAACATTAATATACAAAGCTATGTGTTTTGTATATGTATATGCAAAAATAATAGTCTAATATTTGTTATCAATTTCAACAAGCAAAGATAACGTTGGAATTGTCATTAGATTCATACTGAAACGTTCTATCGTAGAACTGTTTAGTTTATTTTAATTTTGAATACTGTTAAATGACACTAACTAAAACTACACTATTTATTAAATATTTTAGTAATTTCCTTATGATTAGACTAATATAACCGCCAAGTTACCTCGAGAACGATTTCACCTCTAGACCTGATTTGTGATGAAACTTTATGTCTACAAAAGAAAGATCGAGGTCAATAATCGTGCATGTTCATTCCATGAGATATCCCTCATCTATACAAGGTACCACTAATGAAAATCAGTAGTATTTCTAGAGTGGTTACAGACCAACATTTAGTAATCAGCCAAATGGTATCTAGTGACGTGCACCATATAATCGCCAGATACAAGACTGCACAACAACAAAGCAGTCTGGTTTTGTCTGTTTGACTACAAGAGTCAGTTTCTTGGAAACATTCTCAAAAGTTGCATGTCGTTAGTCGATCTTTGCTCATCGGTTTATTTAGAAATAAGGCATGATTTAAACTGTGTGCAGAATGTGAAACTTCTAGAGATGAATATAATTTACGTTAAACATTATATTTGATCGAATAATATTTGTAATCCTTATGGTGGTTAGCCTTCAATTTTTAAAACGCTAACAGACAACTCCATTTAAAAACACATTTTGAAAACATCATCAGAATTGAGATGAAGTAATAACTTCTAATATATATTATGTTCTACAAGCACTATATTTGTAAGCGCATGTAAACTAATTTTCACTTACAAACAACTATCAAAGTCTGTTTGGACTGTTTGTTAGGTACAAGAGATTAGCCTGGCTTCCTGCTTGTCAAGGGAAAGCAATTAGATGTAGATTAGGCCCTGTTGTCGGAAGGAACAAGCTCTCTGGGCTGGACATACCCGGTGTGTTAGTGTACACTAAATCTGGTGCTGACAGGTTCTTTGGGTTTCATTATCACTACTCATTAAATAATTTTGCCTGGTCTATTAGAATAAGTGGGTATGATAGTGAAATATATTTTAAACAACATTGTAATAAAATATTATCATGAATAAAAATAAGTTAATTTGTAACTTTTCAATTCAAAATTCATATACACATATGTCTTATTTTTCTTCGTTTAGTGTCTATCTGTTCGAATTAATTTTTTATCAAATTCCAAAATCTTTAAATGGAAATAATTTTAAACTGCAGTTATGTTAATCAAAAATCAAAAATATTTTATCAAAAAATTATATCAATAAAACCATTTTCTTTCCGAAATTGCTGTATTTAAAAATTTTCTAAATTAAATACTTTAAATGCGTTAATCCTAAAAAAATTTACAAGAACAGTTTTTTGCTGTATATTAAAGGCACTTGAAATTATCCTTGTTATTATTGTGGTTGGGTGTATATTCTTTCTTAGGGACTGTAGAATAACTACACAAAGCAAATATTTATTTAAAAATTAATATTTTTCATTATAAGTCATTCTTTAATTAATTACCTGTTTTAAATTAAAAATAAACATTAATATACAAAGCTATGTGTTTTGTATATGTATATGCAAAAATAATAGACTAATATTTGTTATCAATTTCAACAAGCAAAGATAACGTTGGAATTGTCATTAGATTCATACTGAAACGTTCTATCGTAGAACTGTTTAGTTTATTTTAATTTTGAATACTGTTAAATGACACTAACTAAAACTATACTATTTATTAAATATTTTAGTAATTTCCTTATGATTAGACTAATATAACCGCCAAGTTACCTCGAGAACGATTTCACCTCTAGATCTGATTTGGATGAAACTTAATTTCTACATAAGAGAGATCGAGGTCAATGATCGTGCATGTTCTCCCAAGAGATATCCCTCATCTGGATAAGGTACCACTAAGAAAATCAGTAGTATTTCAAGTGTGGTTACATACCAACTTTTAGTAATCAGCCAAATGGAATCCAGTGACGTGCACCATATCATGGCCATATATAACTGTTTGGCTACAAGAGTTATTTATTGGAAACGTTACAAAATCGGTTTATTTCGAAATATGATTTAAACTGTGTGCAGAATGTGAAACTTCTGGAGATGAATATAAATTACTTTAAACATTATATTTTTATCAAATAATATTTTTAGTCCTTACTATGGTTAGCCCTCAATTTTTAAAACGCCAACAGACAACTCAATATAAAACACATCTAGAAAAAAGCAGCATTATATTTGATCGCATAATATTTGTAATCCTTATGGTGGTTAGCCTTCAATTTTTAAAACGCTAACAGACAACTCCATTTAAAAACACATTTTTAAAACATCATCAGAATTGAGATGAAGTAATAACTTCTAATATAAATTATGTTCTACAAGCACTATATTTTTAAGCGCATGTAAACTAATTTTCACTTACAACCAACTATCAAAGTCTGTTTGGACTAAGTAAGGTACAAGCGATTAGCCCAGGTTCCTGCTTGTTAAGCGAAAGCAATTAGATGTAGATCAGACCCTGTTGTCGGAAGGAACAAGCTCTCTGGGCTGGACATACCCGGTGTGTTAGTGTACACTAAATTTGGTTCTGACAGGTTCTTTGGGACTCATTATCACTATTCGTTAGATATTTTTGCCTGGTTTATTAGAATAAGTGGGTATAATAGTTTTACAATATTTTAAACAAAATTGTAATAAAATATTATTATTATTCATAAAAATAAATAAATTTATAACTTTTACTACTATCCAGCATAGCATGACTTTGATCTTTTTATGTTACGCAGAATTATTGATATAGACATAGTTCGTTTTCCTGTACCCGTCAAAATAAGACAAAATAAAATGGGTTACCCACACGATCAAAACAAAAATTATCGTCTTTTCATGGCTGTAGGAAACCAAATATTCTTTATATTTTAAATTTATGCAATTCCAGGTTTGGGAAGGTTAGTTTGGATTAAGTTTGAACGAATTGGATGAAGTTGCTAGATTTCGGGTGAAGGGTCTTTTAAAGTACCCTTATATCCATTACCCAAACTTATACAGTTATTATAAATACAGCCTATTGTAGATAACAAATTTATAGGTTTATTAAACACTATTATTTAAATAAACATTTTTAAATGGTAAAGATAATACAATAAATATAACAATGATTGTTAAAAGGTAAAATAATCTTTTGTTATGGGCCCAACCAGAAGGTTGAGCACTGCGAAGAAATATTATATGAAAGAGTGAAACCAGAGCGATAATAGAAACAAAAGGTTCTCTCTTCCTTGCATTAAAAATTTTCTCTCATTAAAACTTTATCCAAACTTTTTATCTGTGGATTTTTGGAGCTACTAACAAGTTTTTAATGGCAAAGTATATTCTCTTTGTTCTTTAAAGGTAAAAATGTTCTCTTTAACAAATTTCGGTGACCTAAAACTATGAGTGTGGTTTAATGACGATTTTTATTTATAGAATATTATTATTCACATTGAAATAACAGGATGTAACGAAAATCCAAATATTAAGTTTGTGTTGGTTTTTTATACTTTAAAATGTATTGTTTACAGCCTTGCAGCTCGTCAACTAAAAATAAGTTATACTCGACAAATTGTCTATGGCACTAGCTATACATAGCCAATTTCTACTTTTAATTCCTACCTCGAGCAAAGTTTTGATAATACTGGTTATGAGACAAATTAATTTTATTGTATAAACCAAATTATTGTTAATCACATTAGTTTAACAGTAAGTAAATAAAGTTTTATTATTCAAAAATGCATTTTTTATGTAACCTGTTTACTACCTATAGGGATTTAGAACACAGTATGATCGTAATATGTTACAAAACTTAGTTTTTAAACGGCTTATACCCACAAAAACAACCGGGCAAAGTTTTTAAGTGAAATATTTTTTACCTTTCGATGTTATCAATTGGATATTTTCAGAGAATTTCAAAGTTGGCTATAGTTCTCGTATTATTTTGTACAGAAGTAGAAAATAAAATAATAAATTATTCAATAGTTTAAGTTTAGTGCATTTAAAAACAAGCAGGAACGAATAAAATTGATATAAGCTATATTAGTCTGGGAACCTTTCACGATCCAAATTTTCGCAAAATCTATAGAGAAAAGTCCTCTAAAAAATAAATCGATCGTTAGCCACGATAGTTTTGGTGAGAAAAATAAGATCGTATCGAAGTGTTTAAAAATTTCAATCCATATATATTTTCAAAAATAACACTTTTTGGCTTAACCAAAGGTCAGACAGAGAAATAATAGGTATTTACAGTTAGTATTAGATACAGAGTGATAAAAGCTCGATTGTACACTCATTGGAAATTCTGAACTAAGTGCTGAAATGAATTGAATGCTTTAAAAAAAATCAAAGACTTCTACCAATATAAAATGCACGTTATCATCAAATGTTTAGCTATTAACTTGAAATGTTGCACGTACCATCAGACTTTACGTGGCACGTAGTGTTGAATGCTCCTATTAAAGCAAGAGGAGCTTATTAAAGTTTTATAGTTTCAAATTTCTTTTTAATTCAAATTTTAAATTTTGGGCATTTAATTATTTAGTTAATAAGTTCTATCCCAGCGTATAAATAAATGTCATATCTTTGCTACTAATATTTCGAAATAATGTTCTAATTTGGCTGTACAATATTATTATATAATAGAGTATAAATGTGGGGAAATCATTTTTTACAGTACATCTTATGTTTAAAATATAAACTAACTATCGGATAAATTTCTTTTTTTAATGAACGCGTTGCACACAATAACAAGTAATAACATTTATTTATACAAACAGAACGTAAAAGCAAAGTATGTGTCTATATTAATATGTGTTAAATATATATATATATATATATATATATATATACATATATATTATGTTTGTGTGTGTGTCATAAATATACATTACATAAACATACATATATAAACATTTTTTATATACAGGGTGAGTTTATTAAAGTGATCCAATAGCTAACTTTTTAATTACACGACTTAGCACCACACTTTAAATTTGGAACTTGCTCAAATTTAAGTTTCACTCAGGGATACACTTTCAAATTTTTTGAAGATGGCCGCCATTTTCCAATATGGCGGTCAACTTTAAAATCTCTTATTGAACACCCTGTATTTTATGTTCTTTTTAGATTCTACTTAACAAAATAATACATTTTTGCTTTTGTGAGTTTTTCAATATCTCTAATGGTTCAGGAGCTACGTGGACTGGAAGTTTTCATACTTTTTGCCAATATGGCGGCCAACTTTAAAATATTTTATGGAACACCCTGTGTTTTATGTTGTTTTTATATTCTACACTACAAAATAAGACATTTTTACATTTTAGAGTTTTTCTATATCTCTAATGGTTCAGGAGCTACGTGGACTGCAAGTTTTCGGATTTTTTCAGACTGATGATAAAAACTTGCATAAACTGAATAATCGAGGACTAAACATAAATAATGTATAGAAATATCTATAATCTATGTGTATGAGCTTGAAATACTACATTTTTAAATAAGTTTTAAATCAATTTTACCTTCCTCTCGTATTATATTCCAACAACACTCCTGTTACACAATCCAATCATCCATCATGGAATTTCAAACTTAGACCGTCAAGTACCAGGTAGATTTAGAAACCCCAGAGTGGAATTATCGGTAAGCTTCTTAGTTACTTCTTCCAAGTACAAGTCGTCAGGATCAAACATTACAACATGATATAAGATACTAAGTGAACTCTTTGTATTATATATGCATTCGGCTAATCAGGTTAACGAATTTACAACATTAATTTAATTATAAAATAAACTCTTTCAGAATAGAGTTATTGTACTATTAGACTATTCCACAACATTAAATGTTTATTTAACAGCTCAAACAAGTACTCGTACATATTGTATTAAAATAATTTTTAATTACCTATAGACCAACTATATGATTTCACTGAAACGTGAATCAATTTATTCAATTAGCAGTAATATGATGTAAATGAAAAACGCTTCACTGCTTATTAACGAATGGTTGAAACAAACATTATAATTAGCATTAGTCTTTTTATCCGTTTCATTTATAGATTGAAATATTATACGTCTGGGTATTTACGAGTATATTATATGGGTAATTATCGTCATAAAGCTTTACAAAAGTTGATTTATATTGTTTGTATCTGTAATAGTATATCACTTCATATTGTCATCAAACATTTTTACCCGTGTAATAAATTAATCAGGACTCCAGATTCTAACTGATTTTATCAATTTATAAGTATGATATTCCATTTATAATATGTCCCATATTTAAAATCCAAAGAAATAATGTTTTCCCAGTATCATTATATTGTATGTTCGTTTTTATATTAGTAAAAAACTCACGAGAATACAAAACGTTACATTTAAGACAGTAGTCCGTAGTATATGTAAGAATATCAAACAGTTACATTTATTTGATGAATTAATATATAAGTATCACAAATTACGTGATAATTATTATTTGTAACGTCTTTATTTGCCACTTTGAATGAAATAAACATGTAGTAGCATCGTTCTGACTTTGTTTTAGGCGAGTTCATGTTCTGTTCTTCACCTCAGTTCTATTTTACTCGTATCTTTCACTTCACTTAGAGTTCAGTATTTTTTACAACAAACCTTTGGCTTTCATTAAGGAAAGGTTATATTGTTATTTATAGGTTATTTTATTGTTTTTATAATAATCCAGATTCGTAGGAAATATTTGAAAGAACAATGAAACCAATAGGGCCGCTTCAAATGCCATTTATGTAATTTTTATTCTATTTTGGCATCAAGGTGCCAACAATCTACTTTTATTTTAGGCCAAAAAGTGGTACCTTGTAAGTGTTCTTGCCTCAACTAAACGTAACAATTTCGTGCATTTATTGGTACGACCACTCCATGTGTTTCGTCCATTCGGTACAAGACTGAGCGAAGTCTGTAACACTACACCTAGTGTGGTAATCTCCTACCTTGTATATTTGGGAATGATCAAGCTTTGGTTACAAAATTGTATTCAGGTTCACGAATGAATCATTAATCCCACTCGAGGAGCTGGAAACGTTTCATATATATATAATATATATATATATATATATATATATATATATATATATATATATCTGTCCGCACGATATCTATAAAACGAACTAACCTAAATTCGAAAAGTTATTTCGTGAAGCTTCATTTCTATAGCCAACACTGCGTACGATGACGGTGCATGTCACTCTCTGGGATTTGACTGAGCGTTAGCGGAAACCTTTAAAGCGTCCTAATGAATAACGATGATGGCAACAAGAAAATAGCTGAACAAATAAACAAAATGTGTAAACAAACAACACTATCTAATGAGATTTTTATAATTTTGCATATTGACAAATGCACGCAAACTATCCCAACACACACAACATAGTATGTTTGTGTAGCACAGAAAAGAAAGAAAAGCATTTAGATGTTTATTATGAAAGCACTTCATTGTCAGCTAACTTAAAGAACAAATATATGAATGAATCATTTGACAAGCAATCTCAAGAAATATTTTATCTCGAGATGTCAAATTTTATAAAGAAGACTATGAGTTCTAAGACGGTGCATGTCCAACCACGAAATTGGATGAGTGTCATTGCAATTTATCTGGTAAAAGTAAAATAAAAATGTCTTTTTTTGCCAGGCGAAGTTAGGGCTAAGAAGCCCTCTCTGGAGGCCAAAGGACTTCCGAACCACCACCAAAGGCCGGGCAGGCGGGCTCCTTGCGAAGATGGAAATGCTCAGAGGTCACCAATCCATGCAGCAGCCACGCTCGACGTTGCTTGATATTATTATCTTGCGATAACCGTTGTACCCGCTACACTGCGCTGTTACCCAGTAGTCTAACACAATTGCATTTTTATTGCCAAGAGATGTAAACATTTATTTTATGTACAATTATCGGCCTATCTACCTGTCTACAGGATATCTTGAAAGAGAAATGAACTATAGACTTCAAATTCTGCATGCAATCTCAGCGATGCCCGTAACGCGACACACGTTATGGTGTACTCTTACCTAGTTCTTTATTCTATTACAACAAACTAACTTTCATTAGATGTGATCAACAACCACATAAACATCAGTTTACTTGTCAATGTTAAAATCAAGAGTTGTGCACTTAGAATTAGCAGCGTGGCATAGATTTATCTTTAGTTAAGCAGTTCACTTTTTTAATTTAACGTGGTTTTTGATAAAAATAATCAAATATACACACACTCATTACCTACAGCTTTATACCAAAAAGATTAAAACTTACTTTTCAAAAAATGTGCTTTTGTTATTTTTTGCATAATTTAATGGTGCATGATTAAACATATTAGTCGTTTTTCAAACGCAATGCTTTAAGATCTCCAAATAATAAAGAGTTTCTACTTAAGCAACAAAGAGATAAATTGTTATTACAATAATTCTAAATATTATTTGTAAATCTAACAAAAGGAAGTTTAACAAGGGATGAAACGAAGTTATTTGTAAAGAATAAAACAGGGTCTAAAGAGAAAGTGTGAATCAGCTGGCAAAGACTATAAATTATTTAGAGCGTCCAATACTGCCTTGTAGCGTTTCACTTTAGAAATCTTTTATCAGTAAAGAGACGGAAGTGTTTATCGATCTTCTTTTGATTTTGTTCCCTCGTCACCTTCTCGAACTATTAAATGCTTTCATTTATTTTCAGTCTGCATGGAAAAAAAACCATGCTATGTTCTAAAAACTTATGGTTTAAAGTTATGTATATGTAAGTGGATTCTGTAATCTGCAATTATTCTGGAAACAAACTAAATACTTTATAATAAAAACCGTTTTAACCCAGATACGCATATATTTGGATTTTTATATTGCAACGACATAGGTCAATAATTCTAAAGCAACTGATATCGTCTAGTTAAGAGTACAAGCTACAGTTATAACGGAGAAAAAGAATTATTATTAATACCACGTTCACCTACTTACAACATCAAAATTTGTTAAACTTACGGAATTTTTGAAATGGTGGCTTAAATTTTTGATTAGAATGCATTTTACTGATTTCATTGATCGTGGATAAAAAAAGAAATAGGCTGGTTATAGGCGAGCGACAAGTGTAGTCTGGTTAGAGCGGTTTCACTAATGAGGAGTGAGGAGTGTGGAGAAAATACAGGAGTTACCATCCACTGTATAGCCTCGGGCTTCACTATTTCAATAATTTTATTACTTCAATTTATTACTAATAGATGTATACTTCAGCAGTGGTAGTTCATTTGAAAAATAATACTAACAAAATTGTTGTATTTATAATATTTTATGCGAGCGAGAAATAAAAATTTGTTAATTGCTATTGTAGATTGATAAAAACTACATATTTTTTGTTTAAATTAATTACTCGCACACATCACGTAAAGGCAAAAGAATAATTAATTAAATATTTCCTTCAACAAGTTTGTTATGGTACCGGTTAAATAGTCTATTACAAATACAATAGTTATAAATGTAACATGTACATCTGTATTTATCTACTGTGATGATTCACTAAAACTGTTTACTTTGTGCAAAATCTATAAAAATATGAAAAATTAAAATACTAATGGATAAGCGAACCCAGTTTTTATGTCGAAGAATGTAATCATCGATACCTAATATTCGCATCTATTCAAATCCTAGAATATCAATCTATATAAAAGGATCTCTAGTCCTCAATAACAATCATAAGTTTTAAATTTAAATATGAATGTAATATTTACAGTGATCAAACAAGTTATTATAATCAAAATTTTGAAAACTGAGACGGACATATTTGCTCTTCTGACAGTTACAGTTGTTGCTTTCCCACAAAATTCACATAATTGGTTATTCGGTACGATTCCAGCATGTTGAAGCACTAAAAACATGTGTTATTGTCTTTCAAAGCAATGTCATGTAGATTTCTAAAATTGACTGCCATTTTTAATAATAAATGTTACTTATGTAAAATTTAAATTACCGTACGTGTATTATTTGAAAGTGTTTACAGCTGTTGATGTAGTTTTTAAGTTAATTGTTTAAAATAATTAATCAGTATCGATTGATTATATCGATGGTTGTGATTAAGTAATATCCTTTGCCAATTTCGATATAAAAAACCGGGTCCGCTTATCGTATTCTACCCTGGATGCGTATTAAGTATAAATTTAAAATAATACATCTCCCTCCTCTCTACGACTAAGAATATGGTCATAAAAGATTATTTTTGTTCTCAAGATGATTAGAACAGTCAGTTCTTAATATTTTTCAACAATAAGGACTAAATACAGTATTACTTTTATATTATTTTAGTTTTAATCTAGTACAATCAAAGAATCTTTAAGTTACTGCGAGTTGTTCACCATTAACTACTAATACCAGTTTTAAATTACGATTTATAGAACTGTGACTGAAATACAGTTTAATAAATAAAGTTTCCTGGAGAAATTTTGCTGAAATGGCGACTAATAAATGTCATAGAGAATTCATTCAATTATTTAAGCAGCGCATCATTTGTTCCTTGTCTTTATTGGCAAGAGTTCAAGCTATAATTAAGAAAGTCTTTCTCTGCCGGGGACAATAAGGACTGACGAATCTGGACAGTTTTCTCTCTTTCTTATCCAAGCTTTTCATTATTTAATTACAAGAAACTAAGGGTTATTTTAATTCTAAGGGAACTCATTCAAAGTTGTGTATATACTTCCCAGCGAAATGGAATTTCGTTTATCTTCTTAACTGGCAAAAATATACGCCATGTGTCGCGTGACAGGTTTTGCTGAGAGTACTTGTAAAGATTTCAAATCTACTCTTTCAAATCTGATTCTCAGCCACATTCCATGGCTGGATATATACTATCATAAACCTCATTCTTGTCAGTTTAATTTCAGTCATAAAGTTAACAGAAATAATAGTACAGTGGAAAGACAATGTTCAAAGTCAGTGATAAATTTCAACTTCAGCACACTATTGAGTTGTAGTACTCTCTCTAGCTCAATGTTATTGTTTAAACATCGCTATGAAGCATATGTTTAATGAACAAACATGCGAATGTATTGTACCATAGTTCTAATTCTTTATGCTGAATCGCGGTAGGAAGTAGGCTCCTGTTAACTAGACGCGGTGCGTGGACATTGTTTGTTTAGTTGAACCGGTAATCAGCTGATCGGTCTACGTTCCGACCCGGCAAGCCTGGAGAGGGTCTGAAGTAGTTAGTCGAGTCTTGAAGCCACGACGAGAAGGTGTACCGGTCGAAGCTGAAGTTTTCTTCCTCTAACCCTATAGTTGGGATTTAGAGTAATTATTTATCGCGTGTAAATTCAAGTTCAAGTATTTAAATTCTTAGTGTGTTTTATTTTGCGATCTGCCTCCGTAATCTTCAAAGTAGTAAGTCCCGTACCAGCGTATAGTTAATATCTTTTATTTTATAATACTGTAATTAAAATTTCTAAAGTTTCCCATCTTTCAGAGTCTGAAAATTTAATTCAATTTTTTGAAGTATTGTGAATTAAATTTTGGTCATAAAGTAAATATCAAGTTTTGTGTTATATTAATTTTGAGTATTTTGAGAAGAGAAGTTTTTATTTTGTTTTGTTAATTTAAACCATTTTTGGAGAAGTATACATTTTTAGTTTAATTTTAATTTTAATATCTTTTAATCAGACTCTTAATTAGATTTGTTCGATTGAGTGACATTTGAAGAAAATTGAATCAAAAGTTTGTAAACTTTGTAAACTTTTGGGTGAACTTAAATTTCGGAATAAAGCAAGTATTTCCGAAAAGTTGTTTAATTTATAAAGTATTTGCTCCATATAAATTTAAAATATGTGCTATAAAAACGGTACAGTATCGTGTGGCAAGATATTTTGGCAAAGGCATTTTCTGTAACACAACATTTCCCATAGGCTATGGCAATCTCGGAGACTGCCTGATCAAAGTTTGGAGACTTGGAGGGTACATATGGAAGCTCGGAGCATGACGGAGCCAACTAAGCCTCGATGGTTGTGATTAAGTAATATCGTTTGCCAATTTCGATATAAAAAACCTCGTTCGCTTATCGTACCCTTCCCTGGATACGTATTAAGTATAAATTTAAAATAATACATCTCCCACCTTTCTACGACTAAGAATAAGGTCATAAAAGGTTATTTTTGTGCTCAAGATTATTAGAACAGCCAGTTCTTAATTTTTTTCAATAAGAATTACAGAATACAGTATTACTTTTATATTATTTTAGTTTTAATCTAGTACAATCAAAGAAACTTTAAGTTACTGCGAGTTGTTCACCATTAACTACTAATAACAGTTTAACATTACGCGTTATAGAACTGTGCCTGAAATAAAGTTTAATAAATAAAGTTTTCTGGAGAAATTTTGCTGAAATGACGACTAATAATTGTCACAGAAAATCCATTCAATTATCATTTATTAAGCATATAATTATCATCATTAAGCAGCGCATCATTTGTTCCTTGTCTTCATTGGCGAGAGTTCAAGCTATAATTAAGACAGTGTGTCTATGGCGGGGACAATAAGGATTTACTAAAGTTGCCACATACATGGTGTTATACTGAACCTCTAGTCATAATGAATTAAACACGTATAACATAATTCCTTTTAACATATTATGTATCACTTTTTTTAATAACACCCTGTTACTTAACGCTCATACAAAGTACAATAAACAAATTCTAGGGGAACTCATTCAAAAAAAGCAAAATCGATATGAAAAATGTTAAATAAGGATCATATATATGAATTGACCTGTAATCTTCGTGTTAATAACGAAATATGAGTATTTCTATTATCAAGGGCTCAATTTTCTTGGTATATCAATAGTTTTTTCACACTTTAATTCTTTTTAAGTACTAATCGTGTGTTTTATGGTTTCTCTTCTTAACTGACAAAACATGAATACGCCATGTGTCACGTAACAGGTTTTGCTGAGGGTATTTGAAAAATTTCAAATCTATTAATCACTTTATTTAAGAAATGTCTTGCTGATAATGAGGCACGCAGAAATTGTTACACTCCCTCCTCCCCCCCCCCCCCGTCATACACGAAAAAGATCGTGTCAAACCTCAATGACGCTCAACCATATTTCATGGCTGTACATACACTCATTCATAAAACTCATTCTTGTCAGTTTAGTTTCAGTCATAAAGTAAAGAGAAATGACCAGTACAATAACAATGTTGAAAGTCAATGATAAATTTCAATTTCAACACAGTAGCGAGTTGTTGTACTCTTGCTAAATCAATATTATTGTTTAAACATCGCTATGAAGGCAGTGGCAAGATATTTTGAGAAAGGTATTTTCTGTAAGATATCTTGCCACACGAGACATTCGCATGTTTGTTCATTAAGACGGAGCCAAATACGCCTTGTATTTTTTGTAGGAGCAGTAATAACACTCTAAATAGCCATTGCCAATTCTCGTTGGACTCTTTCGATAGAAAATGGCCACTGATCATTAGGCTTGCACCAGATTATCTGCACGTGAGAGAGACTTTTCATAATTAGGAAACCTGTAAAAGGGTATAAGTTCATCAGAGTTACCCTTACTGGTGAAACAATAATTACCATTGGAGTCCTTTAAGGTTTTACAGTTGGCACTCTTTAAGTTTTGAGTATGAAAAGCAATCCTCATAAGAAGCAATGCCTGGACTGGTCAATATTTTAGAATGTGAATCTTTATTCACTATATTATAAGTTACATTTAGTGATTATAATGCTTTTGACTGCTGTTCAACCACAGTCCAAGTCAGTCAGAATTGAATTATCTTGATTTAATAAAAACTTAACATCAACAACCAAAACAATCAACAGTTTAAGTTATGTTACAACAGCCTGTTGTATTTTGCCTGTCCCACGAGAGGACATCACAAAGCCTGAGTTTCAATAGGGATTTTACTCGCAATACCACGAGATGATTGTAACGGCCGTTTGTTAATTATTTAAGGCTTATAGAGGGCGCTGTCTCGGAGCTTAGAGGAACATTGACATTCTCATCGCCTCCTTCTTGGCCTCATTTCCTTTACCTTCTCTTTCTTATTAAATAACACTGCACATGTAAACCTCCTCAGACCTGGAGTAGCGTATACGACAGTACTAGTGGTTTTAAGGTTATGTTAATTTTCTCCACCACCTGAGTGGGCCACCTGAAGCTTGCACAACAGTTTTACTTCAAGCATGTCTCGCAGAGGTAAGTTTTAATTTATTAAACATTAATATTTTGTTAATCCAAAATGTTTGTTATCTATTTGATTGTAAAAATATAAGGTTTTTGATAGTATCAAGTATTATACAGTTGTTATGGTAATTATTGCGTTTTGTGCAGTTTAATAATGATGTAGCGTATTCGCTACACTGGGTTCAAGGGTTCAGGTTAACTTTTTCGGGAATGTAGCGCATTTGCTACATTGGGCTTTTAATCTTCAATGTTCAGAGTTATAATAGGCTATGTTATGTGCAGTTTTTGCCTTAAATAAAACTTTAGGCTGGTTATTTTCTTACATTGCATTGATTTAGGCATGATTTTATGTACTCTACGTGTTTTCAGGACTTTGTGACGAGACCATCCGAGACTTGATCGACGTACTCCGGGACGATGTCTCCGACCTCGAGGGTTACGACTCTGATGACTCGGATGCTGATCCAACATTTACACGTGTGAACTTGCAAGAACTAGAGTATGAAGAAGATGAGTCTGTGGTGGAAGAAGATCTACAGCCACCTTTACCCACAAATCCATTAGAAGAAACCCCTAGGCCAAGGATAATAATTTTAAGCATAAAGAATCCTTTGAACCTTTGCCACCAGCACCTGAGCATGTCCCGGATGAAAATGTAATTACAGGTAATCCCTATGACCATTATAAAAGTTACATACCTGAGTTCTTCTACGAATTAATAAGTACAATGAGTAACCAAAATTACTTCAAAAAAAACGGAAAAGAGCTAAAGACATCACCTGAAGAAATAAGAAGGTTTTTTGGCATGACTATAGGTATGTCTTACCTAAGATTTCCTAGAATCCGCATGTACTGGGCAAGTGCAACAAGAGTGCCTATGATCTGTGAGACTATGAGTATGGAAAGGTATTTGCTCCTGAGAAGGAACCTCAAAGTGGTTGATGATGCTTTGATTTCTGATGAGACTAGGAAAAGTAATAAATTTTGGAAGGTACAACCTTTAATAGACACTGTCAGACAAGCGTGTCTTGCCAACCCTAGATCCTCTAAAGTCTCGATTGATGAGCAGATGGTTCCCTTCTGGGGTAGCTGTCCTTCCCGCCAGGTAGTTCGAGGAAAACCAAATCCATGTGGTTTAAAAATTTTTGTTTCTGCCAGCCCTGATGGACTCCCTTTAGATTTTTTTCTGTACCAAGGCGCTGGTGACAGTATTACCGATGATCCTGATTTGAATATAGGAGGCAAGGTTGTAATGCGGTTAGCTGAAACTCTCAATGCAGGCACTATTTTGTAGATAGATCGTTACTTTACTTCTGTTTACCTACTTGATTTGCTCCATTCTTAAAGATTAATGCAAGCCACTGGGACCTTGGATCTTAGGAGGATCCCAAAGAAAATAAAATTCAAATCAGATGCTGAATTGTTGAGAGCAGGTAGAGGGTCTTGGGATCAAGTTGTAAGGGATGATGAACAAATTTGTGTGGTAAAATGGTACGACACCAAACCAGTAATAGTAGCTTCTTCAAATGAAGGTACTTTTCCACCCTATATTTGTCACAGATGGGATAAAAAGAACAAAGTCTATGTTGACGTTAGCCGTCCATCTTCCATTAGAAACTATAACGCCAACATGGGAGGAATTGATCTCTTAGATCGCCTGATCAGCTTTTACAGAATCTCCGGGAGGACTAGGAAGTGGACTGTCCGAGTCATCTTCCATTTATTTGACTTTGCATTAGTGGCAGCTTGGATTTACTACAGAAGGCAATAACAACAACAAACCACTCCTAGACGTGATCAGCTTGATTCCTTTGAGTTTCGTAGATAGCTGAACATTTAGTGTACTCTTCAACCTCACGGGCTGTAGCAGTCTACGAGCTAGTGGAATCTGATCAAGAGGACAGTGACAATGAGAGACCAAAGAAGAAGAAGAAGAAGCGCACACTTCGTCATCCCCCGCCAGACCTTAGGACAACAATGGCTCTCCACTTACCCACAATACCTGATGCAGAAAAATGCTATCGGTGCAGGATGCCTGGTTGTAAAAGTAACCGAGCTCGCTTTCAGTGCACCACGTGTAAAATGCATCTTTGTATTACTAAAGATCGCAACTGTTTCAAATCATACCACGAAATGTAACTTTATGTTTTTTTATAAAGAAATATAGGCAAAATAAACATTTTGTAACTCAATGAATTGCTGTAATTATTTCACACTTAATAACCCAATGTCGCATATGAGCTACATCAATTAATTTAGCTAGGTGTAATAATTAAAAGTTTAGAAAAATGTTTTTCTTACTGAAAAAATATCTAAAATCAGAATATAACAGTTATTTTTAAATATTTTCACTTATTGTTGCATGGGTCTGAGGAGGGTAAGTAGATTTCAAATAATAGTAAATATTTACGTTCATTAACAAATTTTACTACAAAAATATTGTATCGGTACTTTTTAAGATAACCCTGCTTTACAATAGATTTTACTAATTGTTTATAAGAGATAGAAATTACAGCAAATGTTTTTTTAAATCTTTCTAATGAATTTTGAGATGTACCGAAGTGGTTTCGATTGTTTAACGGAAAATTAGTAAATACTACATCTTTATATTTAATATTATAACACCTTAGTTTATATGATACTTAATATAATCTTATAACACATTTCTCTTCACTATTATTCACTTATCACAGAAAAAATTAAAAGTCTGGTCACCTTTAAGTAAAATTTAAACTTGGAGGATTGAATATTTACCTATCCAAGCTACTAAAACGATTTTGAATGGTTTTGTAAATATTTTCGGTATCTATAGCAGTTACACAAGGCAAATTCTAAGGATGTATGAGTTTATAAGTGGCTTTGAAAAAACCGAAAAAAAATATATGTTTTACCTGTGTATGGTATGGTAATAATTGCAATTAAAAATACGTTTATTTTAAACTAATGGTGAAGAATGTTTAAAAGTAAGCAGATAACAAAGAACAATGTAAGCACAATAACTTAAGTTGTTTCCGATTGTTAATTACGTAATTATTCGTTTGCCGGTGATCTGTATACGTAAATTAATAATAACACAGCTAATTTAATTTAAGAATTTAATAAAATTGTAACTTTTATGTTTACTAATGACGGAATAGACTATAAGCCAACTGATACAAAATTAATTACAACAATAGTTAAAATTAGTTTTAACCATTATTTGGATTTTTAACTGAAGATGTCACTGCGAGGTCCAAAATACATTCTAATTTAATCAACGTGCATGTGTTTGAGTACAGTCCTATCACGTTGCTATATGTAGAGTGGAGTTTTATTATATTATTGTCGGCATTGTTCCAAATATGTAATATATAAATCTACAGACTACCAAGAGATTTTCTTTTAGAACAGAGTTTAGCAATTATCGGAAAAATGTATGAGCAGTGGTTCTATTCCAAACAATGCATACTTGCTTTATGGACTGTACTGTTATTGTGCCTGTTATTGTGCCTTTATGGCTTTGCACTTATAATAAGTGTGCCAAAAATATATAAATTATTTCCTAAGTACAGGTTTTCGTACCATAATTGCATCATTTATAACTGTATATTCAACTGATCGTAAGTGAAAGTATTTGTAAAATTATAGATATTGGTGGTGTAAATAAATACATATATTGGAACAAATGAGCTTTAAAATAAACAAATTCAGATATACAGGTAGATATACTCTTTACTGAGGAATTGTCGTCATTAAAACCTAGTTATTCTTCAAATGGGTAGAAAACTAAGAAACTGCGCCCTTTGCGGAGGAGGTCAGTATGGAGGATATGAAAAGGGTTAAACACTCGTACTTGAAGATATGAACAGCTTTACAATTAAAATAGGTTTTAATTGAACATTATAGGTGCCGAGAGCCGTAAGAAAGAAATCGATTTGAGAAATGATATATTTTCTTAGCTTTACACAGTTAAACCAACCCTTATATCCGTATATACAGGGTGGCGCAAAAGTCACTGGACAGTTGGTTAAAACAAGACTAGATAGATTTTAAATTATTCTTTATTACAAACAATACTTACAATTATTTTTTATATTCAAATTGTTTTCCGTTTTCATGAATACATCTTTGAAGTCTTTCTGGAATACTGTTACATACTCTACTGCATAGTGTGGGATCATTGTCCAAAACATAAGATGCGTCATGTATGTAGTCTTTCAGTTCGTCAATAGTATGAGGCTTTCGAGAATAAACAGAGTCCTTGACTACTCCCCATAGGAAAAAATCCATTGGTGTGATATCTGTTAAACGTGGGGGCATGTCAATATCTGCCCTTCGACCAATAACCTTTCTTAGGAAACGTTCGTTTAAATAATCGCGAACGGCAGTGGCGTAATGTGGTAGAGCACCATCGTGTTGAAAGTAAAGTTCTTGAAAGTTTTCTGCAAACATCATGAGTCCTGGTACCGCTTAATTCTGAAGAATACCCAATTATTTATCTCCTGTCACTGTTCCTTCAAAAAAATATGGTCCAAGTACGCCAAATGATGATATTGCCCCCCAAACACTCACACCAGGTTGATTCAGCTGTTGCTCTAACAAAAGACTTTGATTGTCAGTATAACAATAAGTACAGTTATTTCTGTTAACTTGTCCGCTTAACTTAAAATTGGCCTCGTCAGACCAAATAATGTTATTAAACAGGTTAGGATCATGTTTGTGTTGATTAAGCATCAATCCACAAAACTGAAGTCGTCGATCTGGATCATCTTCAAGTAACCCATGTAACAAACGTGGAATGTAAGCTTTATAATTCTGCTTGTGTAACATTCTTTGCACTGACCTTCGTGATAAATCCAGGTCATATGATAATCGTCTGGTCGAGTTTCGAGGACTTTTGGTTACAGCTAAACATACCCGCAATACATTGTCATCAGTTGAGACTGTTGTTGGGCGGCCAGACTTTGGTGCATCCATAACAGATCCATGTTGTTCAAATCTATCTCGTATGTCGTACACTGTTTGTCTAGACGGTGGTTTTGATCTAAAGTGTATTCCCCATTCATTAACAACTGCAGTAGCACCACTTTTATAAAATGTTTTTAACGCGAAAATCCGTTCTTCTTTCGTTAACATTATGACTAATGTTTAACAAAAATTCTATTAGAAAAATAATAATTCGGGGACTACAGCTTTAAACATTATGACTAATGTTTAACAAAAATTTTATTAGAAAAATAATAATTCGGGGACTACAGCTTTAAACACGTGTCACAGATGAACTCACTAGTTCGATTGTTGTGTGTTTCATTGCATTGTATTGCCAACTTAAAAAGGCATAACTATCGACATTTAGTAATACCAACATCACGAACGAAAACTATTGTACTACGTCTTGCTGTTATTTTTTTCTTCTTTTAACGAACTGTCCAGTGACTTTTGCGCCACCCTGTATGTATTAAATCAGTGTATTAAACAGACACTTAAAAGTACGGACTGTCAGTCTCTGTAATATATTTATTATACGATGATATAACTATTATTTATGGTCTTATAACGAATAAAAAGCTATAAAAAATATAGTTTGAGAAAAAATATCCTTTCTGAGATAGATTTTTTTTAATACATGTATATCTATCGTTTTTGAAGAAAAACGGGTTGCGTCCTTATACAGTACAAATTGGTTCTAGCCTATTGAACGTTATGTACAATAATTCGAACCGATGGTCATTGTGCAGCTGATCTTATTTTCCTCATATAAATGCACATTTAAGCTTATAAACATTTCAGACAAATACGCCGTCAGCGTTGTATATACGCCTCGTATTAAGGCGG
Source organism: Homalodisca vitripennis (assembly GCF_021130785.1). Taxonomy (NCBI): domain Eukaryota; kingdom Metazoa; phylum Arthropoda; class Insecta; order Hemiptera; family Cicadellidae; genus Homalodisca; species Homalodisca vitripennis. Next base: position 99,114 of record NW_025778026.1, read on the forward strand.
CGGGCTGTAGTATAGAGGTCTCTGATAAGTGCGTGGAGTTTGTCGTTATTTATAGCTCTCAATAAAGGAGGTGTCAGACGTACAGCTTGGGTGTGAACACTTCCTTCCTACCAGACCTTGTCTCCTGTATGAATAGAACTGGATGTATTATGCACTGATTGAAACAAAACGATTGAAATAAAATGTACATTTCTACTCAAATAATGTTTTACTCCAAATAATTTTACCCATAAACTGAATTATACCCAACAACCACATATTACTCCGCAAAGGAAGTAATTTTTACACAAAACCAAGCAGTGAATTTTTTTTAATTAGATGTGCATCTAAGTCTGTAAATATATTTGTTTTAAAGCTTTTAAAATATTTAGTACAGCCAGCAAACACTTGAAATGAGTTTTAAGACTGTGCTGAATTCATAATTAGTTATATGATTCAAACACTACAAAAATGAATCCGTGCATCATTCAACTGAACTGCAGACGATCTTTTTTCTTGTCTTAATTCATTTAACGGGTAATTAATAGCTATAATCACAGGTAAATTTGCAAGTAGATCTAATGTCTTAGTTTGAAAATGTTATTAATGTTTCTTAGGTACACATTTTCGTACACAACTTTACATATGTATTATATATATATATATATGTAAATATATACATAATATATATATATATATGTATGTATTTATTTACATATGTTATATATAACTTGCATATTTTTTTCCAAAATTGGTTTTATTGCATTATATCTGAAAACTGTAAAAATAATTTACTTTACTACTGTGATTTGCTATGCTTCCTCAGATAAAACATTCACAACTTAAACTATGGACACCATTAAAATTAAAAAAAACTTAAAAGTAAGATGATAAATCCAATTAAACAAACGTAAATGTAAATGTATCAAATCACAAGGTATTTTGAGAAATATTTCATCTCTATACTTTAAATTTTGTATTTTATAGCGAATCCTGTTCCGTGATACGTAATGTGAACAATTCTTTTCAGAATCTGCCTGTTGTATTAGAGAAATATTGCCTTAATATATCTAAATTAATGTGCTACTGTAGGAAAAACCCTGCGTATGGAACAACGCATTTTCTCTGTAACATAAGCTTACTAATAACAGTAAAGAAGGGTTTTTACCCCCACTGTAAAAACAACGTGTTGAGAATGGTATAGTCACTAAAGTTCTGAACATACTTGGCTACACCCTTGTGAGCCTTGTGGTCTTCAGTGTAGAAACATAAATTTCAAGGTATAGCAAAATCAACTCCAAAATTGATATAATATACGGCGGTCACGTTTTGTAAAATAATAATTGGTCCTGTATGTAATAGATTCGCTTCTGCCCTAGACTTTACTCAATTTATTGTTTGTACAGTCTTTCATTCTTAAAACCCATTTGGGGAGTTTTAGTTTCCCAGAAAGTCGATAGGCACCAAAGTTAGGTGCTGGAAGGAACATGTAAATCCGTGTTTCAGATCAAGTCCTGAATAACAATCGAAGAAACTTGGAAAGACGCGCTCTCGGGACTTTGTTGTCAGCCTCGCTCAAGAAATCTTTACAGTTTTATTTCCTTAAAACATCAAACTTCGTCGAACTTGAGACGACGATAATTTATTAACGGTAAAGGTTCTGATTTTCCCATAATTAAAGGAAGGGCAATGTTACTATTACGTAATGGAATTGTAATTTTTGCAAGTATACCTGGCAATATCCAATACTGTTTTGACACATATAACTGTCAAAATAGGAATAAATGTCACTCGGAACTCTGACGGGAAGCTCAAAGTGAGTGCTGGTGTGTGATAAAAATACTGACACGTCTGTCAGTCCCACACACACACACACACACACACACACACACACACACACACACACACACACACACACACACACACACACACACACACACACACACACACACACACACACACACGCACGCACGCACGCACACACGCACGCACGCACGCACGCACGCACGCACGTACTCACGCATACCGGAGCAATATTGACAGCAGCAGCAGCAATACTTAGCTGTATTTAGCTGTCAATAAATTTCTGCCCTCTCAGCTCAAATATATGTACGTAACCATTCATATGAAGAATCTTCAAATCAAAGGTAGAAAAATTCCAATTGAGTTTGTCTATTATTTAACTTCTTTAACCAATCAATCAATCAATCAATCATTTTTTATTGCAATAGACATGTATTTAACTTCTTTAACTAACAACACAGCTTATATCTGACTCTCTAACACTTATTGTAGTATTACCGTTTTACTTTCCACGTAGTAATACAACGTTTCTAATTTAACAGTATAGTGAATATCAAAAGCTTTCTAAATAACTTAGCATAGCTGTATTTCCGCAACTTACTAATTAATTTTTCACTAATTAAAAAATTAGTTCTTTAATAATTAAAATGTATTACATATATTAAACACGCTTTCTTGGGTAAATTTTAATACATTTATTGTTGCAATAATTATTTCTCTGTAGACGATTAAATAAATTAAAATAGAGTACTAGAGTAGTGCATCTCGTATAGCAAGTCATCGAAAAGTCATCTACCAACGCCCTTCCCCCGCCAAATTAAATTTTGAACAATAGGGGACTTTCAAAGTCTCTTTTAGAATATTTATTAACACTTAAGGATTATTTTGATGGATCACGACCATAAAACGATAGGTGGACGGCAACTCACAATTTAAGTGGGAGCCCCCATCGAGTGATGCCTCAAACTAAATTCCTTAAAAACGAAATTCAACGGCACCAAAAAAATAATTGGATACCTGTCATTTCTAACAACGATGAAAATTATTACATTTTTATCAATGGCAATAGCCTAATTTAATCTTTAATCACGAAAATTACCTGTACCACCGGGACTCGAACTCGGATCTTTTACTTGCCGGTTAAGCATCCTCTTCTTTTATGATTCCATATTTTGTATTTTTATTCTGTTATTAATAGTTTAATCTTTGTGTTTCAGTTTTTTTTATTATTAAGTTATTGCCATTTACACAAATTTAAAGAAATAAAAAAGTCGCTTGACAGGTCCTCCGATCATTGGTTATTTTTTTAGTCAGAATTTAGGTAAGGCTGCTAATAAAACCTAAAGTGTATTTTATTTTTAAAAAGTACAAGAACTAATTTGGACATGAGGGGCTAACACTACTAATACGGTTCAAGATGGGCAATCAAACTGGCTGTAGAAATATTGAACATCGATTGTTGAATATTGGACTAAAACTGTTCATACAGTAGCATAAATTGGTCTTTTATTTAAGTTTTTTCTTACTTTATTATAGTATAAAAACTTGTGTGATTCCATTACAATTCGTTTGTAAATAAAGTTATTATTTTCGTAGATTAACATTCATATGCCTTTTGTTTTTAACGATAGAAACCTGAATCCTAAAATAGATATGGATAATATTACCACAGTTCAGCAATATAATGTTATAATCAGCTGACTAGAGTAGCTAAAACTAAAACAGCTGATTGTTGTGCCTCACAGACAGTGCTTTCACACAATGAAAGTTGAGATTGTTTTGTACTCAGGTTTTTAAAAACCGCATTATCTCCCTTTTTATCAACCTATTATCTTAAACATAGTGTCGTTAGATTTTTAATTAAATCTCCTAGCTAACATGTAAAAACTATTACTTTTTACATACATCGTTTTTAAAATATTTTCGAATAGTAGGCTTCGCTATCAATCAGCCAATCAGAATTAGTAGATCTTTAACGTATCTTTATAACTGGACAAATATTACTATCCAAGCCCTGTTGCTTTATAGTAGACTATAGGGCCGAGAGCTAATTTACATTGTATAAACGCACAACCCGGATTTTCTTAAGATTAAAAAAGACTTCTCATAAGAAAGAAAATTATTGTTAGCAACACTTAGTTTTCGTGGAGGTTGATGTGTTTCTAAACAGCTACAAATTTCAATTGATCATTTATTTCTCAGATATATTTTTCTTAGTGTGACACAACTAAAACGACCGTCCAACCCTTAAAGTGGCAAACCTCAGTCTATTTCACTAGTTGTCTGACGTTGACATTATTATTTATTAATCTGACGGTCGGTTTTAAATATGTCAGCTAAGAAAAATATGGTCTGAGAAAAATTATGATATAATATGTTTATCCCTTTTGATAAACCCTCCAACTTCCTCCTCCCCCAAAAACAGCGCGGCTGATGACAGTTTCTTTCTTATGAAAATGTCCTCTAACAATTTGGTTTTATCAATTCGGCTCTTAAACTATTACTTACCTTTGGGGTATTTAAGATGTTTCAAACTATTTTCTTTGATTTGTAGCTGTGCCAAAGCTTCAATACCTGTGTACCTTATAATAAGTTCCCTTAATGAAATTCAGTATCAGTCTGAAATATTAAAGTATACACATATTTCATTATATATGTTTTGCTCCAAGGTTTTGCTCATATTAACTACATAGGCTCCATTTATTATATGTTTCACGTAGTAAAAACATGATCCTTTCATTTTTAAGTAAATATGATGGCAGTAAAGCTATAATGAGCACACATTGAAACAGGCAACATTTTATAGGAACCTCCGAACAGGCCACGTGCCTTGGAGGCCCTAAATTTTCTCTTCTGATATTTATATAATTCAGTATATTTACAAGTTTTTTATAACAATTTTATATGTAAGGAAACTGAAAAAAGTTATATTAAGTAATTTTTTAAGTTACGTTATGTTATTTTTTAAATCTAAAACATATTTCATTTAGTGCATATAGTCAGTCTTGGCAAATATAATTATATTGTTTATGATTTTTAATCATGTAAGTTCCTCATATATATTGTGACAGAAAGAGAAAATAAATACGTTTATTTATTATTTTAATTAATTATCATCGTTCTTAGGCCTATTAATTCATATTTAAATATTCTATACATCATAATTTCTACGATATATTTACGGATGGTTTATATGGTTTTAATACTAGTCAATCATATTCTTTTTACAATTTCTAATAGAAGAAAATCTGCTTTTTATTGTTATAAAGTAGGCTATAATCACAAAACAATGAAAAACATTAGACTAGCTCGAATATTTTGTAATCAAACACATTGACTTAATAATACAAACAATTAATAACAATGGCCTGTTAATGATGGATTTAATGCATGTTAATTTTAATAAGTAAGGAGATTTGATAAGGTAAAGTCGGTAGTATTTATTGGATGACATTCTGAAGGAATTGGCAAGGTGTAGGGCTGGTCGTTCATTAAATTGAGGATTACAGAAGTGGTGGTCGGGCACTGAGAAGGATGCAAATAAACGAAACAAGTGGTTTCCATTAACAAAATTATAAAACCTTTTCATATAATGGAAACTATTCCATTTTGTTCTGTACCATTCGAGCAGTTGGCAACACTTAACTACCCACACCGCAGACATGTAGTACTTACTTTAACTCGGTCCAATTACATTACTCAGTGCTGCCAAAATTCATTTTAATCAACTCTTATTTTTATGAATAAAACGATGCCCTTAATTATATCTTGTGGTGGTGATTTCTATAACATTTAATATTTTTCACATGCTAGGGTGCCTGTTTCTCCATTAGTATTCTTCACAGGCGAAACCTCCGTTACTCAGTTCAAATATTCTGGGAACTGTCTGGAAGCCGAGAGCCAATTTACACCGAACTTTAGATAAACCGATCGCAAAGAAACCTGCGCAGAAGCAAATATTTGAGCAGTCACGCGCAGTAGTAGTTTGTACCGTACTACGACACAACCTTGTTTCTTGAAATCGATGTTGTAATTTCCCTTAAGAAAGAATAGCCAGCCACGCTTGATTCTGTGGAGATCAAAATGGGACGGTGAAAAATTATTAAAAATTAAATTAAATAGTTAAAAATATTACACGATAACTTTTATCTAATCAAATTTTTCCTAGCTTTATACACTTAAAACCGCTCGAAAGAACCATAAATAATAGTTAAATTATCGTCATACCACTTGATTTAGAAACTTAAATTCACTACTGTAATGGTCTGTATATATAGTTAGTTATATTACAGTATATAAGCACTGTCTACTACATGCATACATGCATATGTTGTGATATTGTGTTTGAAGACAAAAAGAACACTGTGTTAATATAACAAAAATACAATTCGTTAATGTTAATTACAACAAAAACTATTTTACAAAGCAATAACTAAATAGATAATTCATTTAATACTACAAGAAAATGTTTCAGGTAGAATTCGTTATGTTTAGGAATGTTTGACATTTTATTCTGAAAAGATATTTCTATAGATTCTTTGCGAGATACGTTTTAACCATAGTGAACTTATTCGTATAAGTGAGAGGAAATTTTGCAAGTAAATAAACACACGACAAACATTTGGCATGTGAATGTTAAGTTTAGCTCCAGTTCACCTTCCTCTTCGGTGCACTGTTGAAGTTTAACTGGAGCTAAACTAAACATTCACATTGAATCAACCATTCTCGCCATAGCTACATCATTTGGAATGTCTTAACAAGCGATAAAAAAGTTTTTAAATTAACCACTTTCATATATAATCTTTCTTAAAACTCAGATTGAAACCTTAAATACAACCAATTAGCATGATCTTTTCATTCATTTTCATTCATTACAAATTGTAAGAGACGAATTCATTAGGCGTTAAAGAAGTTTCCATCTTTATACAATTTTAATATTTACTATCAGTGCTGTATAACTCATAGTTAATATTTAATATAGCTAACCCCATCTCTCTGTAGTATTTTACAATCATTGATATATTCGGTACGTATATTAATATTTTCTATAACTATCCCCACCCTTATCTACAGTATTTTACATTTATTAATACATTTCTTACAATACGTTAATAACATTCGGTACAATCTGTGCTATATAACTGCTAGTTAATATGTACTATAACAATTCCCTTTGTCTTTGTGGTAAAGAGGGTTTGATAGCCCTAAACTCCGCCTCTATGATAAAGGCAGTTTTCATTATTTCGTTCCACTTTAACCTCATAACTGTAGCTGCAAAAATTATTTCTTACTGATAAAATAGATCAATGGTACAAAATTAGAAGACACTGTAATCGAATGTGATTGATACCACTGCATTTTGAAGGACCTTATGGCCAGTGGTCCTTCCGAAATAAACTAACCAGACCTGGTATGGAACTGAAGGACCTGTTAACTATACTAGTACTGACAGATATATAAAGTTACACACTTCTCTCTGAAAACGAAAGAGTATACACCAACTTTATTTTACTTCAAGCAAACTGCTATTTTGGTGTTTAGAGACAATTCAGAGACAATTGAAACGAAGTTATTCATTCCATTTCCAATTGGTACAATAAAATAAAGAGCTCACTCTATTCAAACAGGTTAAAATCAATGAAGATAAATAATGTATAATATTATTTAATATTACTTACTTTTTAAGAAAACACCAACTTACAGCAGTAATTAAATCTTTTTAAGGAAACCTTAAAAGGTGTGTGAAAATGATATGTATGTGTAAGTTTCTAATTATGGAGCTTATGGAGTTCGAGGGCTTTGTTTCTAATCATGACAGCCTCGCTATATTTAGAAAAATTTAATAATCTTAGTGAAATCTAAGTGATCTGATAACAGTGTGTTGTGTCAGTTTTCGAATGTGCATTTAAAGTGATATTTTGTATGATTAATAATTTTTAAGTTATCAGTGAGTTAAGATCTGAACTTCAAATACATTTATGAATATTTCACTTATTCTAAAATTACGTATCCTACTTATAGTTGTTTAAGTTTTATATTATTATACACAAATAACCAAATAAATTCATAAATCGAATGCATTAGCAAGTTTCAAATATGATTTCCATTTTTTTGCAAAATTATATAAAGATTCACGGAAACGGTTCTTGCGCAATATTTAACTTTTAATAGTCACCAGTGGTATTTATAGTGCACTAGCTGTTTCCCGCGGCTCTGCACGCTTTACGTAAGCCTTGGCCACGTATTTGCACTTCTGTTTCAAGTGCATTATATTTCTAAAACCGATATAGAGTTTTCCTTGTTGTCACGATCAAGAAAATCTGTGTATACTTATTATATAGCCATTATACACGTACATGTATTTTATTATAAAGTGGTCTAACATTAAAGCTTTAAGTTCAACCATATATTTATTATAAATACAAACATATATAGATTAGCTATAAATAATTTACACTCTTCATATTACAATTTCATATTCGGCTTTAATAATGCCCGGTATAACCCGTGATATATCAGGCCGTATATGGTAAGGTTTACTGTAATTGAATTCGAACGCGAACGAAGGAAAGCAGAGTCAACGCAGTCTGTCGACTCGTGAAATTTAAATTTAATGTGCTTTATCCCAGCTCGTCTCCCGAGGTAGTTGGTAAGTACTTGTTCTCAGCAGTTAGGAGTTAATGATCAATCTCCAAATGAGGAATGATAATCGCCAGAGAAGAGAGGCCCAGTCCAGTGTCGTGTGACGGACAAAAGCACTAAGAGTGCGATTCATATATCAAATCCACTAATGTTATTTGACGAAGACATCATTGTAAGAAAAAGAGTACAATGTTTTACATGCTCCTAATGATTCTAAGGAAGTCTTGTTATCCTGTCAATGTACGAGTGAACGTATTAATCCAACTCCTTGAAGTTCACACTGAGGTAAAGCCAGAAACGCACATCCATGGAATAAACACACCAACTCCTAGAATGAAAATATGGTGGTATCTGTAAAACATCTGAGAACTCTGTGTGCATTATTGACAACCACGTGGTAAATTCTTTGCCTATATTGAGAAGTCTGCAAGCTGTTATGGTAGCCCATTATCGAGGTATAAACTTATTAGTGTTCTGCCATTTACTCCTGAGGTCTAGTAACATTTAATTCTCGTTGTACGGGGTTGGTACTCCCATAACATGCAGTTCTTACTTAGCTACAAATTTAGGTTGCTCAGTGAAACCACCATTAGAGTTTAGTAAAATAGCCTTATGAACTTCGGAGTCGAGGTATAGTATGACCACTAAGGATGCAGGGACTTTAAGGATATTGTGTAAACTAATAAGTCAACTTATTACACTTCTGGGACTCACATAAATTACAAATCAAGAACAGGCAATTATTATAACAATCGGCACTCACCCCATCATCCCTGTCCTTTCCTGCTTACTTCCTTCCCTCAATTCACTATTTATTAACGTTATCATCAAAGTTTATAAAAATAAAATGTTCCCGACTTAGTCATAGCTTTGTGGATAAAATCTAAACTGCTCCTACTAGATTACAGGTGAACACCTGTGCTGACATTGTTATTTCCTCACGATCCACCGTTGTCATAAAACCCTTCTTAGAAATTACAAAGAAGATAAGATCATCGGTAAAGCCAAATAATTATTTTGAGCCTTTGCTTACCAATCTCCAAGACATGAACTCAACCCATTATCTCAGGGCTGAATTTTAAAACAAGACTATGGCAATTTCCCTGTTTCGCTCGGTTATTAAAAAACCACTGAAGTTTGACACCACAAATATGTGTAGACACTACCCAAACTAACGCAAAATGGTGCTGTTATAGATATAGTGCTATTGTTCCAATAACTACAACTATTTGTTATTAAAACTATTATAGTGGTATTTTACAAGAAGCTGTTAAATTGGTAATAATTACTCTGTGGCAATTTAATAGCTCATAGTAATTTTAATGTACGTAAACTCTGATTTAGATCTAAATAGCATTATTCTACATTTCTAAACAAATCTAAATCTAAACTGTATTAACCATAATTAGACTAAAAGAAAGTTATCATCAAATGCAGGTATATTAAACTTTCACATACACATAAGCTCTTAAACTAGATAACAATTTTTAGTTATTATTGTTAATATAAAAATAAATAATAATTTAGGTTGATTTTTATATATCTCAATATTAACAGCTGCAACAGACTGTATCACGACACTAAGCAACATAGAAGGGTGTGTGTCTTCATATGTTCTTAAAAATTTTCCAGTTGAACCATGACCATCAAATATGTCATCGCCATCCCTGCCATCTGAAATATTACATTTTATTGATACAAACCGTCTAAACAAAGGGGATACTATAGATAAACGTGTAGTATCTTTAACCAACTCACGTAACAGTCACTGGATCCTGCAACCAATAAGGCTTGGGGACAACAGTTTGCCAAAAAGGTAGGAGATTCGCAGTACCTTACTAATTTTCTTTGGTGTATAGCAGAACAATTAAATTTGAAGTTTTTATTAAAATTAATGTTCCTCTACATTACTGTATAACATTTTGAACTGGCCAAATATTTTAATTAGATATAAATCGTTTTATTTATACTACGCAAAGTTTCAACAAAAGAAATTATAGGAAAAACTACATATATTTGTAAGCAAACCATTTTTTAGTATGTGCTTTTGTAATTTAAAAATCCATATTTAGTTTCACACAGGAAAAATTATTAAATAACTACATATCTAAAATATCTAACTTACAACAACAAACCTGTAAAAAGTCATCACAGTGATTCTTCTTTTTTAATTATTTTAAGCAAATGGTATAAGGCAAGACTAACTTGTTCACAACTTGTAAAACATCAACTATTTTCAAAAGGACATACATATTATTTAAAGAGTTTACTGTTTTTATTTAAATATTCTTTGTTTAAATTTCTTGGAACAGTTTTCATGCTGCACCGGCTCTTAGCATTGTTTGCAAAGCGTTAATCACTCCCTCTGTCACTTGAATTGTATTCACAGTCTCTGTACAAAATTATTATAATCTTCATAAATATGCAAGTTGTCAAACAACGCAATGTAGAGTTGAGTTTCCAGCTAATGAGAAGTGAAACAGACAATCCAAATCAACATCAGCTAGATTCAAACAAATTAAACAATGTTATTGTTTGTTGAATCTAAAATCTTAGTAACGAACATTCCAACTGTAGCTAGTGGAAATATGATGAACTAAATGAACCGTACCAAATACAAACCACGTGACCAGGTTGTGTGTGTGTGCCCCAACCTAATATTAACAATAAAAGCATGCGAATTAAGAAATACTTGAGGAGGTAAGGAGGTAAATAAAAATGGAGGTAAAGGAACTTACCACATGAACTATTTTTAGGTTGATTTCGAAAATATTTAAAACACAAATATTCACTTGTCTGCTGTTGATTAGTAAAAGAGTTCTTTTTACCTGTAACAAAATATGTCCAATTTTATTAATTTCATAAACAATTATCAATGTTTCATACGTTGCACAGTTATACTTTAAATAACTTAACTATACAAAACTCCTCGCAATTCAAGTGGCAAAATAAAGGATGTAAAACAGAAATATATGAAATTGTTTACGGTAAATTTGCAAAATAAACACAAAACGTGAAAACGTCATAGGGAATCAAAAAAGGAATTAAAACTAATATATGATTTTAAAATAGGTAAAATTTAGTTAAAATATTACTATCCTTGAATTACAAAAATAAAAGAAATAGAAAAGTGTAATATTTTATAGATTATGTCACACACAAAATTAATATTAAGTCGAAACACTGTACGTAATACATTCAATAATTATTATATGAATAATATGTCAATTAAAATTAGAGTAGTTAAAATATATACATACAAACATTTTAAGAAGAAAGTATGGAGATTTTGTAACAGTATTTTAATGATATAACTAAATAACAGATAATAGTCTAAACAAATAACAAAACCATCAAAGTGTAATGTGTGTTTGAAGAAGCACCACTTATGAAATAGAAGACCATAATCTTCTATTTTCAATAATATAACTAATTGGAAACTTAATGTCTTTATAAACAACATCAAGCTCCATGATGATTCATATCACTCCAAGGGATTTGGCTGAGCGTTAGTTACCATTTTTACATTGGTCTTACTGGTAAACAAGAAGAGAAAGAGAAAGTCATAAAATAAACAAATGTTTTAAGAAACTAAGGAAAATCATATAATATTTTAACGTGTGGCGTAGTAAAACATGTCGCTATAGCCTTGAAAGTTTATGTGTAGTCTCAGCGAATCCTGCATACGTGATACATGTTGTATCGTACTCCCACCTCGTATATGATACTTTTGAAAGAAATATTGTTTAGAAAATTGGTTTTCTTTATTTAAATTTCTTAAGTGAATTCCTGCGAATGAAATTCTTACTCCACCAAATTTATTTTACACTAATATATCCATCCTAACAATCCTTCTCTTTCTCTCTGTGGGTTACAAATATTTTATCATTCATTTTATCATTACAACAGTATTGCAGTAACTCATGTTTAATATATGGAATGATATCTTCTTCGCTAATTTTGCAATAAAATAGCAGTCTTATCAGCACACCTTGACTTTCCTTAAGAGAATATAACATACTTACCATATCTCTTGAGACGGGTGGTAAGTCTAAGCTGAGATGACAGCTCAAATAGAAACTAGTCTTCTTTGCCTGCAACAAGTACTGTTGCTGAGTTTATATTTTATTAAAAACCGAGTTAGGTTTTATTGGCCAAGAATATTAAGTTATTTTTACTTATGTTTTATGAACTTTGTATGTAAATTAGTACAACATTAAGGTTTATCAGACTTGTTATAAACTTGCATTGTTAAGGATCCTAAAGGTCCTTCTGGTTATCTTGTCATTATCTGTATGTGTGATAACTTTTGATAGAAATGTCCTAAAAACTTTAAACTCGCTACAAACGATTCCTTAGTTCAATGAAACACCTTATTCATTTTGGACTGAAAATTATAAAGAACAGCGAGATATAAACAATCAGGAAAAACATTAAAGTCAGTTTGGTATACACGTTCGTAAAGTTATCGATATTATTTAGTTCAATATCGATAACTAATCAACTAAATTTAGCAACAAACCCTTTTAACCCATTATTTCAACATTTTTGTTTACGTACCGCTCCTGAAAAGTTCATTAAGTTGCCATATTTAAGTGACACATCGGTTCTTGCTGAACCCAGTACATGCTCTATTGGCAGATTTAACCCATACAGAAATAAACTATCGTGTGGACTCTAGGACCTTTCTATTAAGAGTAACGTACGGAAGACAGATAGACAACGACACGACGTTAAGAAGGGTCTTAGGGCATCAATAAAATAGATCTATAGAAATCATAGGACTTACATGGTACGTAAGTTGGTTACAAACCCAGGCTGTCAAGACAAATTTCACAAATGAGAAGCAGAACCAACATATTCTTGCTGATAGTGTCAGATAGGACCTGTTGCTATCAGCAACCTCCTGGATGATGCGGTGGGAGTTAATCACCAGGTTCAGGAAATATAGCGTAAAGATACTAAGCAAAGGGAGCTCGAAGAATGAACAGGTATCCCTTACAGCTTCAGTGAGGAAAAAGTGAATCTCGCTGATTTCTTGCAGTGCGGTTTTTGAGTCTTCTGGAACAATACAATACATATACTGGCCGCCCAATTTTGATAAATTACAGGATATGTGTTCCCAATATTCGCAATTAAACTTAATTCTGTATTTGCAAACAGTTTTGGTTTACGTTTTACATTAGGATCATAAGTCCTATAGCAAATACAAACTATATTTTTTCCTGTTGTTACAATATTTCCAATTGTTAAACATTCTATTTCAGTTTTTTCTAATACTACTAGAGATAAAAATAAGGTTAGGGGCTGACAAATTGCCACTTAAAGGGAACCAAAAAACAATTTTTTGGACATAAATTCCCCAAATATATTTTGTAAATAAATCCCCTCTCTCAAACACTTGTTATCATAATTACAAATATTTTCCAGTCAAATAAATCTTTAAGACAATTTTAACGTATGTTTGTTTCAAATATTAAGAGAATCTGTGACATCTACACAATCACACTTACCCACCACATGTACAAGATTGTATTGTGTTAATGTGTGTAATTTTATAGGGTAATAAAAACCTTAATTACAGGTCAGAACTATTCTTTATAGGAGTTCACTAGAAATAAGTTCGGGAGGGGGAAGTTGGATGTAAATGGGTAAATGGCCCGGGGTTCTCATTTAATACGAGGACCTTCTTACTCCTCTTAGATATATATATATATATATATATATATATATATATATATATATATATATATATTAGAGGTGCCTCAGGTTTTAGGGGTATCGTATTCGACTAACTAAAGTCAATTTACATATTTGTAATTTCAAAAATGATAAAGTTTGTCTTTATACTACACTTGTTTCAATTTATAAATTGTGAGTACTATACATTACTACATTACTATTACTGTATAAAAATTGGCCCGCACCTAAAACAGGTGCAAATGAGATATACTGTTCATAGTGGAAAATCTGACTAGGCTACATAAATTACAGGTGGTTCTATGAACATAGAAATTTACAATTTAACTTTATATTCTTACTCTTGATCAAATACTTATATACACATAGAACACTATTACATATTAGGTAACTTGTCTCTGACCTGTGGAGGGATGTTTCACGCTGAACCAGCAAGCCTTGACAAGATCGTTCAATGTCTTGAACCCCCTGGATAACATCTGAACAATTCTAATGAACATCAAGACTAGAGCAAGATCATACAGTTGGATCAAAGAAAACAACGTTATTAAAATGGGATATTTGTAGTTTATCATAAAGCTCATTGGCAATAACACACAAATAAACCACAAATAACACATCCTCGTAACAATCACAACCAGCGCGCCTTTAGTGTAGAAGGTGTCGGCCCTTTTTTCAATAAAGCGCATCTCAACCGCAATCAGGTTTCTCACTATTAAATCCAGTCGTCTACTTTTGACCTTAATAACTATCGTCAAAACCATCAAAAAGGACCCGATCACTTCGCAGATACCGTTTACAGTTTTTAAGACCGTTTGTGTGCTGATGATCTTTGTGGGACTCAAGACGTACATGACTATGTAGTACAGGTAGCAGATGATTCCTGACGTGGCCACTGTCACCATGACAACGGCACATAAAGGACTCAGTACGAGTTCTGAACTGTTTACATCCACTGGTAAAACTCCTAAACGTTTGTGGAGTGGAAAAAACCAAGATGGGAACAGTTTGTGGAGTACCTCCTGGTAGTTTGATTCAGCCATTTTGATTTCCTACACCTCCCTGTAATATTTGGTAATGGAAAACTGTACAATGGGACACGAATGCACAATTATACTTGAACCTCCTTTTATTGAACACATCTATCGATATTACACAGATAAACAATGCAAGTACAAATATAGCACGATAAATCGACACTCATTTGTTCTATTGATCGCTTAAAAAAAATATATAGTCCTCCAATTAGTAGAACCACATTTTACAATACTAATTTCGTGTGTACACGAGAATAATGCAAATATTAACAGTGCATTGATTAAGTAATTAGAAGCTTAGTTTCTTAGTTGAGTAGAGCTGTCAATTTCATGAAGTTGAAGGGAGTGCCAGTATCAGGAATAATCATCCATTACTTCTTTAAACGGATAATATAACGCGAAATTCTTTAATTACAGGTATTCATTAATAACGTATAACATATTCTATCGATACGTGATATACAACATAATTCGTAATCTAGTTGAATTTATTACGAATAATATATTTTAAGATAATGTGGTTATAATACAAATTTAAATTTCCAAATAAATGGCACAATGTCATTAAATTCTTAAATGTTTACTAAATAATAAATAAATTATCAAATTATCATATTAAATTATTTAAATTTCATTTAATTAGTTAGTACATAGTACATTTCAATTGAAGCGTATTCCACTAATATTTAATTATTATATCAAAGCATAAGTAAATACATTCCTAAACATAATTTATTATATATCAGAATCATTTCCAAATTTTTACTTTTTTACTACTAGGTAGCCACGGCTTTCCTCGCAATTCTTACTTAATAAGCACTTATAATGTAGTATGATGGAGTCCTATATGATTTTTCGTAATTAGGTAATAATATTAGGTAGGTACTTAAGTAACGTAATTAGGTATAAAAAAATGTTTAGGTACTAAATTTTATTTAAGTATTCATGGTTAAGAGAATCAGAGTTTAACCTAATCCTTGTGTCATGTTTTGAACGTGTAGAAGCATTCAAATTAATTATATTTCCAAAGTCAGATCTCAGTCTGCCTTGTACCCCTATCAAGAAAATACAAATACACAGATGTTGGGCACCTATTTCGGTCAAAAAACGTTTACTTCTAGCCCTTGTTATGTACTTTCGGTCTAAGATATTTCCAGCAACATATTAGAGATTGCTTTGTTGTCACGACGAAGAAACAATACATACATACGTAGGACCGAGAAGCCGTCTTAGGTAAAAAGGTGCCTACCTCCAAGCGTTTAGATTCACTTACGTTACCACAGTTTAATTTACCTTATTGCTCCGATCAAAAAGCTATATACTTAATAGCAGTTACCCGCGGTTTCGCACGCAATTTCGTAGGTTTTGAATCTATATGACCACTGGTGGTTCGAATTATATTCAGAAGTTATATTCGAACCAAATTTCCGAAGGCAATGTTGAGGTTGCCTTGTTACCACGATAAATAAAATATATATCACAGACCAGAAAAGCCTACTTATGTCAAAAGAAAACTAAAATTGGTTTTATATCAGTCTTTAAATTTATATTAAAAGTTGTTTAAACATTTTAGAATATTTAGAACTGGAATTGGTACATAAGTTCAAAAGAACAGTCCAGAGAAATTTCATATGGCATAGTTCTTCTTGGCTGCTTCAAAGATAATCTTGGGAGTCAAATTCTGATCTTCTCATGTTTTAGGACTTTTTTAAGATAGATTAGGACTTTCCTAATCGTTGAAATCTAAAACAGAGTTAAACATTATGGTTACTATTTAGACAATTTACTCACTATAAATGTAAACAAATTGAAAATAATGAACAATGTTTACACAGAACAGTTTATTACATTTGACACACTCATTGCATTAAAATTACACAACTTTAGAGACCATGATGAAATTTTTCTCTACTTTAAAGACCAGTAAGGTGTAGTCCGGAGGGATTTTTCAAATAATAATTTCCTAAACCTATATTCATCCAAGGAACAGTAAGAATGTCCATGTAAAATTTTACCACAATCGGTTGAGCAGGCGAGAAAGCAAAACAAACAAACAATAGCACTTTCGTATTTATGATGTTACTAGAATGTAGCCCTTAGAAATCTAATTCCTTTAAAAAAAACCATCTACTTCCGGTCTGAAATATTCCCAGTACCACAGTTTACCTTGTTGGCCAAATGAAGAAAATAAATATACATAGATAGGACTATGAAGCCTATTACGAACTAGGAAAAAATCCTAACTACTTTGTATCTACTTCCGGTACAGGGGAAGGAAATCCTTATTGAGTTTTTGCAACACATTAAAATATTCGTATATACGGTTTTGCGTTAATGAAGTCTTGTTGCTCTATGGACTGTAGTCTGGGAAAGAATGGATCCTTGAGACATGTTAGTGTTCATTTCTCTGTTTTCTCATAAACCACTGTTAAAATACCATATCACAATGCCAAGGAAACACACCAAATTGGAGTACCTTACACAGCTTTCTTCATTAATGTTGGTTTGAAAGCACCGTTTCAATATTATTTACATTGCTTTAAAAGTTTTAAATTCACTTCCACAATCTGGAGTAAGATACCGGGTGTCTTAAAAGTCCCACCCCTCTATAAACTTTTTTTATAAATAGAGATGGAGCGATTTACTTTAGGGATTTTTTATGACAACTGAGGAGTTTTTTGATGTATGAAACATTTTTGGGGGAAGTCAAAATTTTAAAACATAAACCCCTAGCAAATAACACTTTATTTTAAAGGTATTATAAAAAGCAGAATAACAGCGCAAACCAGAGGTCTCTAATGTTACTCTATTAAATTTGGTGGCCAATTAAAGTTTGAATGTTTTATAAAACCCCCACAGTTTAAATTAAATTTAAAGTTATTGTATGGCAGATCAAACATTCATTGGCTAGTTATTTTGAGAACTTAGGACACAAAATCATAAAGTAAGTTATTACAAGAATCAACAACTATGATTAACATTGCATGTATTAGGTTTGTTTTTGTCTGACCGAAGCCCATTAAGAAGTCCTGGGAATATCAATAGCTGGGTTTGCCATGTCATCTCTTATTGTTTACCAGTATGTGAGACACATTAAGACCACTTTGACACAGTAACTGGAGCGAATGTGTCTCACATAGTAACTGATAAACAATAAGAGATGACATGGCAAAACCAGCTATTGGTATTCCTAGTACTTCCTAATGGGCTTCGGTCAGACAAAACCAAACCTAATAAATGCAATGTTAATCATGGTTCTTGACCCTTATATAACTATTAACTTTTTATTTGCTGTCTGCATTATACTACTAGTCAGGCACTGTGTAATTTAATGGTTTAAATTTAAACATAATCAGGCCTATTTTTCTCACTTCATTTTGAGTCTCTCTACTGTTAATGTGAGACGCTCGTTTGGATCGAGCACATGGTAACAGGCAGACAGACAGACATACAGAAATTAAAATATTTGCAGGCCCTTGGATGATAGGCTTCCCTAACGCTCAGCTAACTGTATTTAATTGTTAAGAAATAACACAAGTTATTGATTTTAACGTACCGCTATTCTTAGTGTAGGATGTACTAAATTATTAGCCAGCTTTAATATTCAATGGGAATACAGATGTTACCACCTCGAATCGAAGCAGAGTTTCAATATAGCACAGAATAGCTCTGGAGATCGCGTCACTAATCTCAATCAGACAGCTTGTGTCTCATAACTCTTGTGTCAACAAGGTGGGAAATCGCAGGTCCATGGTTTACTCTCAAGTCACAGTAATGACAGACTCTTTCTTGGCAAATGAATCATCCTCCAGTCAGTTCATGGTGTGCATAACCGTAATTGTTAACTCCAACCTAACTGAAAACTATATGATTTGTAAAATATTTCATATGATACTTTTTACTGGTTTGCTGAGCATTAGTGAAACTTGCCATTCAAGGGACTGGACAAAATTGTTTCTGTATACTGTATGTCCGCACGATATGTCAAGAACGAAATGACACATAGACTTTAAATCGCAATAAGCTTGAAATGCCATTTTAAACCAGTTTCCTATAACTCCTCTATTATACTGTGGGTAAATCGTGCGAAACCGAAGGTTAGCAGCCAAATTTACGCCTAAAATGTTTAATGCGTTAATTGTTTACTTCAGCAGGTAAGATAAAAAAAGGATTGATTGCCCCAAATTAATCATGGCATTTTTAATATCTAAAAATATTAGTTGTATATACATAAAATGATTCCTTAATATATTATTATTCCTGGAGATATCATTTGTATTAAATGATAGAGTCATTTGGTAGAAGCTATTGTATTGTTATTAATCATGCCTTAAATCCAGAATTGCTTAATATTGTTTGTATTTAATCTTCTCATCGCTAACAATCAAGACGCTAAGTCAGCAGATTAGTTAGTGCATGTCTATTAACTGAAACTAATTGGCTATTTTCCAGTTCAAGGAAGTTACCCGAACTTCGGCTGGTAATTAAACATTCGGTCATTGTCCAAGGAGAAATGGGCATAGCTGATTTATTGCGTCGTTTAATTTGTACTAACTTCATTCTGAACTGTTATCAAGATTTCATAAAAATATTGATGATAGCGTTGAGGTAAAATCATCAATAAATATGTATTTTTCGGGAACTCCTAAAATTAATAAAACCAAATGTTATAACTTTTTTTATCTAATTGGAATTATGTATTTAACACAAAACTTCATGTTGCTCTTTTTGTTTCAAGTAATTATTCATTCGCAACATTTTATGTACTAAGATGGTATTACAATTTTTTTAATCCTACACCACATCATTCTGCATAATTATCAACATCTTAATTATTTTATAAATGTGTTATTAAATAAATAGAAAACTACTGTTCTTTCCCTCAATGTTCTAGCTTAGTCAGATATTTTGTACACCTGCAACTGTACATGGTCTTAACTTGGAAAAAAATATCTTAAATTTATTAAATATTTATAAAATAAATTTATAGTTCAATGTCGATATAGAGTAAAAATACACTCTATTTTAATCACGCAAATTCATATGTGTATAATTTTTTGCATTTGTGCTTTTGGTTTGGAAAACTAAACTATAAGAACAGCTTATCTACTTGTGGATTTTATCTAACAGTAAATTCCTTCAATAAAAATTAAGACTATTTTAAATTATGGTGTGCAAAGTTTGCCGGTTAGACTTTAAAAGCCTATGACTGCTATATAATTAACACTTTCTGTTTTAGGATTCTGCCAAAATACACGATGGTGGATTTCAAAATCCGCTACTGAAATTTGTGTCCCACTCTCTATAGATAACACATACCAGCCTCTATTGTGATTTCATATATTTGTATAGGTGTTTGGAATTTTTGCCGTACCGTAACAGTATTTTTTTACAGTATCTTTAACAGGTAAGATTGCATGGAAGCTATGATCACACGACTCCCACTTGAGAAGTTCTACCCAAGTACATGATGGCGAATTACAATATGTCCGCCGTTGTTGCCATTGATCCTAAAAATGCGAACTTATCTACAGACACGTTATACCAGACATCATTATTCTTTGCATGATTATAGTCACATTTTTATTTTTTTGATCTCTTAGGACAAGAAACTAAGAAATTGCACCTAGTCCCATAAGGACCTTCGCGCTCCTTTCCAGAAGTGAGGATATTCAGGATGGGTAAGGTTGGAGGTTGGAGCCGCTTCCTGTTGAGATTCAAAAAGAAAAATTTAATGCACTAATCTCAAGTCGAGTCCCTTTGGAGGAAGAGAAAGCCAGCTCTGTACCAGCCTCTCCAATCAAAGTAGGCGGGGGTGGCACACCTATTGTCTAGGCTGACAAGAACCTTTGACTCTTAGGGAACGAACTCTGCTAACTCCCAACAGTCATCTCCCGCAGTAAACCTATAGAAATACCCTTGCGCCCCAGAATCTCGACTTTTGCTGTTAGTGATTTGCCGCTCCTGGACATGCATAATGTTGCCCAGATTTAAGTGACACATCAGTTTTTTCAGTACCCAGTATTTGTTCAACTGTAAGGTATAAACCAGCCATAAGTGAACCCTCTGGGGATTCTTAGTCACATAGGGACTAACTAACTTCTAACTTTTTTCAAGAGGTTTAGTTTATTTTATTTTTTATGAGTAAATTCGTATGTATATTTTTATGATTTACAAGTTTAGTTTAATTCCGTTTACATTAAAATATGCCCAATCAGAGTCTTTATTTTATTATTACATTCAGGGATGTCTCCAGACGTCAGACTCAGCCTGTAGTTTGTGAGCTAATTTTTAAATGTTCTCATATTCGTGTTGAAAATATTAGTGAAATCCATTTCTATATTGAGTCTCATACAACAGAACTAGTTTAAACGTTAAATTTCGTTTATTAAAGTAAACATAAACGTCATCCCAAGTCTACCACCGCTTGAAACGGCAAAGTTATAGAGTTTTCGTCCAAACATTTCTGCCAACTCAAGCGGGGACATGTAACACTAACAATGGCGGACTCGGCCAAACTTTGTTACGGAGCAACACTTTGCGGTCTTATTCTGCTCCAATTCCTCCGCCTGATTGTCTCATTTTGACAAGGAAACTGTTCTCTCAACGAGGCAGACTTGACTGTTATAACTTGTTATTCCACTGTTTCACATCCCAGTTATTTTATTTTGCCGAGAATAAATGTAGGCTTTAATTATAGTGCTTGTCTTGTTTTGAACGATATCACAAAAATCGAGGTTGATAACATTTTTTGTACTTGGCACTGATAAAAAGTGCAACGGTCACAGACAGGATTCGAACCTGCGCCATCTCTAACTCAGACTCAAAGTCCAACGACTTAGACCGCTCGACCATCGGCACTTCCAACAAGAACAACAAGTTTGCTTTTTAAGTACTAGCAAACTTACTAGTACATAAAATTAGTGTCATATTCAGTATGTACTTACCGGATATATCCAATATAACCACATTAACCAATTAACAATGCATGTGATCATGGCTTGGAAAGAGAAATGACGTGGTTTAATAAGATTGATTAAAAGAAGAGACGAAGTGAAAAGACGAGTATCAAAGAAAAGAAATGTCAAATCATTTATTAATATTTTTCAATGTTTTTCTATTTACAAGGTGGAAATGGGCAACACCACGTGACACGTAACAAACTTCGTTTAGGTTTTATGCAAGGTTTTTAGTTTATAACTCATTTAATTCTAAACTTTATGCTATATTTATTAATACGTCAGATGTTTTAATGCCATGTGATAGTACACAATTTCTTTTTAAATTTATTTATGCTGTGATATTCCCTTTGCTATAAGAGTAACTTTAAATTTTTCGCTAACGCTCAGCCAAATTTCATTGAAAAAGACTGCCAACTCATTTTCAAATGAAGCTTCTTAGAAAATTCATAGTCAAAAAGACAGAAATGATGTTTTCCAGTCCCTCTAGTGATAGGCTTTCCTAACGCTCAGCCAATTATTCTCTGAAATCTGTGTACTTTGGAGAGGATTTTGATTCCTTATTGTTGTCTTGGTTGTAAAAAGATTATGGATGTGATTTCTCTCTTTTCTCTGTTATATTATTGCTTTGTAGATAGTTTATTATTTATGAATTTAACCCTTACGTACTAAGAGATTTTATAAGCATTTTATTTCGGTATTTATCAGTAAAAGCGACCAGGGGTGTATGATAAGCAATCAATATTAAACAGAATGGAAATAACAAAGGTGTCAAAGTTTACTTAAGGTTAAAAAGGACGATAACTGTTCTCTTACACTGCTTCTTCTCTTTCTTCATCATTGATCACAACCATCGTCTGGGCTCACTCTTAGAAATTCCATAGATGGAATAAAGAAATCACTATAACCACTATTATTACTAGCCAATATAATCTAAAATAAATGTACTTCAACCTTTACCTACAGAATTTAATAATGGCATTTTGTTTATCTCAATTAATTTACGATATCAGAATATTACTTAAACGATAACTGATATTACAGAACAAACTGACATCAAATAAATTGTTGCCTGAGAACAGATATCGTTACCTCAAACAGATGTGACGCCAATTCTAACATCCCCTACCTTCTACTCAGGGCTGTCGGCAGACATTAGCTGGACATTTGTCATCGAAATGGAGGCTCGTAAAACGTGTCTGTCCCTTCCACCCTAAGGTGATATCATTTTCTTTGATTTAGATATGAAACACCCTTGGAGTAACGACTGATGAAGGTTTTAAAATGTGGATCTAGAGTGTAAAAAATTGCTTTGTTATATGTTAGTAGATAATATGATAGTGTAGTTTACACTCTGGTCTGCTTGATAGTGGCAAGCTATATGCATATTTACAGCTGCGTTATTTAACCTTTCCTAAATGTGAGGTTTGTCTGTCCACACGATATTTTGAGAACGGACTGATTGCTAGAATTGAAATTTTGCATACAGTTTTATTACTATATAGGTAGCATCGAGTTGGATGATGGTACATTTCACTCCTTGAAAATTGACTGAGCGTCATTGAACATCTTTATTAATGGCAACGAGAAAATTGGATAATAAATTAATCATATATATATTAATATATATATATATATATATATATATATACATACATACATAAATGAATGTTTGTATATATTTTCTTTATAGAATCGTAAACTATTTGACCGATCATTATGAACATTTGTATGTATATGTATTTTTCGACGGAGAAGGTTTATATGCTATGCCTATTGATGTATCTCGCCACCAGGCGGCACTGCAAAAGTTAAAAGTTTGTTTTTAAAGCGCCTGTACACTATAAACTGCGATTACGAGACAGTTAAGTATATTAAATAGCGAAAAACCTATTTGAAGGCGCTAAGCTTTGATGTATATTTGTCTTCAAAATACATTTCTGCTTGAACTTAAAGCTTGAGTGTTAGACCACTTTATAATAAAGTACATTTACGTAGACAATGGCTATAAACATACACTTTTGACAGATTTTCTTGATCGTGGCAACAATACAAACTCTACATCGTCGTTGGAAATATAATTCACTTGAACCAGAAGTGCACATACACGGGCTTACGAAAAGCGTGCGAAGCCACGGGAAACACCTAGTTTAAAAATAAATTTCATGCAGTCATTTGAGATTTTAACATACATGGCATAGTAACTCATGCTGCCTAATTAAATGAGCTATTAGGTTTGCACGCAACGCCGGCAAAGCCTATAACGGCTTGTATTGATTATAATACAAAAAATGTAGATAGTGATTTAGGAATACAAATTTAGTTTAAAATACCCTTTTATATGTACACATATATCAGTTCCTCTTTGATCTACATTATGTTTCACATACACAATATTATTATTATACTCGTACTACTATATGTATGTATATGATGTCTCTATAGTTGTGGATATTTTCGTAGTTTTAATTTACGTTGACATTATTATTACGTATACTTTATATTTGTATTGTTATTGATTGTTATTAATACTTGCACTTAAACTACACCAGGGGTTTAAATGCTTTAGAAGATGAATATTAAAAGCTACGCGAGTAAACGGTGTGCGGATTATAGAATTACAAAGATATGTTACCTCTTGTGTTCACCTCGAAACTAATACACTTGTATCGTACACAATTTAAACTATAGCTTAAATTCTTTGCTTTATGTTTTGAATTATTTAAAATCGGATAATATTACATACACAATTAAGTATTACAAGCCTTTCATACAACTTGTACTTGCAGTAATTGTTTGTAGTCAACCAAAGACATAATAATGATTATTATTATTTAATCTACATTTAAACCCTTGTCTGATATTTAAAGAGTGATAAAATAGGACCGAGCTGCTGACAGTGCTGAGTCAGCAACTGCGTGTGCTGAGATGGAAAGAAAGGCAGTCTAAACCAAGCCATAAACTCGAAACTCCCATGGCTCTTTTTCTAATACTTTTTAAATTTTCAATGTATGAAAACTGAAGTAAAAATCTAAAACATAACATTGATTTAATAACATCATATTAAAGTAGGAGAATTTAATATGGAGCAAATACTTAATCTGAAAAAATTCTCTTTGAAATTCTCGTATGCCATATTAATTAAACTTTGCCTCCACCCCCACACATAAAATAAACATTTTGAATAGGGTAAAATAATTATAATTCGAAAACTATATTTGCAGTAGGCTACACTATGTTCTACGTCATTTTACATGTATATGTTTTTGAAAAAGACTTGTCTACATTTAAACCATTTGTATATCTTAAACTGTTTTAGTGTGATGACTAAAAATCATATTTGTATTATCAAATCAAGCGTAAATAGTATTATTAATCATAAATTTTAAAAATAATTAATTTTAAAATGAATTAAAATAATTAAAATTAATTATAATTAGTACACGTTCAAACTTATTTCTAGGCCACATGATGTGTGAGCTTAATACCCTTGAAAAAATAAACATTTCGGAGCAATTCTTCAATTAATATTTAACCGTTTCAAAATGGCGAACCAAAACGTAACAAGATTTATGGTAATAAGTATATTTTATTTTCTATGTTTTTTACAGTAAAACCAAAACAAAAAATGTGACCGCTAATTTCCAACGAATTTTCTTTGAAACTACTAGCTATATGAATATATTCCACAAGAATTGTTTAACTCCTAAAAATTTAGCTACAATTTAAAAACTACTTATAAGTAAAGAATATATTTTACACGTAAATCATTTACCTATGTCTGACTTATTTTGTGTAATTACTTCATAACTGTTTTTGCTATTAATAATACGTAAAGTTTATGGTATTCAAGTTACCAACCATTACTATGCACATTACTATGTTTCTTTAAGATCAGGTTGTGTACCATTGACCATTTACGACTATTTGAAGTTTTTAACAGATTGAGGTTTAATTATTTTACTTTCAAATTTGTATAAAACATTTTATATGAAGCCACAATTTTGTAACGCTTTGTTTTTTTTTTTCGAAACGGTAAAATTTTTCGAAAACAGAGGTCGCCAAAATGTGTCCCGTCGACTAAAGATTTAAAACAATGTACTGTAGTATGTTACAGTTTTGAATTTATAAATATTGAGAATAGAACCCGGGATCTCCAGTTTCGGCAAACTTTCTTATTTAAATTTAATGAAAATAATTCTATTGTATTCCCAGTATGTGAAGAGAGGGGGTAGCATGTTTTCTTTGTTATAGCTTATACTCTTAGTATAGATCCTAATGTCCTTTTATTACACCTTAACTGACTCACCCTGTATATAACCGTTTAAAATATCAAATACAGCCTGTAATTTAAAAAAACAACTATATTATTTGGATCTTATAAGTATACAAATAATAATCAGTTATCTTAGACATTCATCGAATAAAATTGACCTGCAAGCATATGTCAAAAATCTAGGTTTACCCACAATACATAGCATAGCACGTACACCAATTTTATTAGTAAAGGCAATAAAAACTTTAGATATGAACAATTTACTTTTATTAGATCAGCTAGAAGTTCAAAATTGTTTATTTATAAACTCAATATAAAACACCACATCTTGAATTTTACAGTACACTGGAACTTATTTCCGTTCTTATTTTTGGGTATTATCTAAAATCAATCATACAGGTTATTACGTAGTACATATTACGTAGCGTACAAAACATTCTGACACGGCTTATACATTTTGAACAGCTCTACTTATAATAATGCCTTCCAATATTTTTCGTGTTATTAATTATCTATTAGGCACTATTACCACATCATTGTTGTTGCTGCATTATTAATATTGTTGTCTTATTGTTAATCATGTTTGTATTATTGTTAAACTGTATAAAACTTACTCCTAGTTGACATATAGTGCGAAGACTTGGTTTTAAATAATAAAATATTGAAATTAGGAAGCCTTTTATGGATGAAACCGATCTTGCTTATTTCTGTTTTCAATACATCCAATACGATGTGCGACGCGTAAAATGCGTATTCATTGTATTGAGCTCCAATGGCGTCTTATTGGAATACGATCCTGTTAATAAAATATCTCTTGTTTGTTTTTTTTCTCTAATTTAATCGTATCCGTTCTTCTAAAAAGGTATTGTTGGTAAAAAAATGTTAAAACTTAAATAACTTCAACAATAATTTAAATAATACAGTAGCAATACCGGTCTGAAAACGTATAAACATAAACATTATTCTTTAATTCTAAATGGGTTTTGAGTACGAAACATGACTGTATTGTACTGATAACTGTCCAAATAAAATAATAAGTAAAAAATAAAAATGTTATTAAGTTTTGTATAATGTTTATTCAAACACATTTTTACGTCGTAAGATACGTCCCTATACAGTGGGTGTTCTGCGTATTAGACCTGAAAAGGGCAATTAAACTGTAGAAATTAAAAGTTAATCTGTTGGAAGTTAATTAATCTGTGTTTAAAAGAAAGTTGAGAGTAATTCAAGTTGTAATGGGGCGCTCGACCAATGCCCTGTTTATTGTTTGTGGAAAAGCTAGAAATGTTAGAATGTATAGGGTACGATATAGTTACAGTATATACTTTTATCGGGTCTTCCTTTTTAGGGTAAATTGAACTAATTTAAAATATAACTTCAAAAGTTTGAAGGATTACAGATTTAAATATGTTATTACACTTTTAAACTTGCCCAATTTCTTTTTTAAATTTGTTTTACAGTAGGATATTATTTTCTATGTGTTTTATAATATTTCACTTTTTGTTACATGTTTTATATATATATATATAAAACTTGATATATATATATATATATATATATATATATATATATATATAGGGAGATGATATGTTACTAAATAATTCCCTAATTAAGAAATTAAAGATATGTAATTAGTCAAAATAATAGTATTGTATTTACAGAGAGAAGATGATAACTAACTTTATAATAATGACCAAAACAAAACAGGTGGTCTATATCTTTTTACAATACTAAAATAAATTATATTTTTAAATCAGCTGACCAGCTGACCACTACATGAGCCCCCTAGGGAGACTGGAAGTCAGGGAGCAAGCCGTAAACGCACATTGCGACCAAACTGGTAGCGCACCCTGATGTTGCGTTGTCCGGGTCTGCAGCAGGTGTGTACCGATGCTGGGTGCCGATGTGTGGGCGCTTCTTGGTTGAGGCTGTGGGGAAGGTCAGGTAGAATGTAAGCAGGCTTCACTCTGTCAATGCTTACTTTAGAGCTTCTATCTGCGATCTGGATGGTCATAGTTTTGTCGTCACGGCTGAATTACTTTGTGAGGTCCGCTGTAGGGAGGTTGCAGGGTCGAACGCACAGTATCGTCACGTAAGAAAACATGAGTGCATGTTGATAATCCTGGAAGACAAATGTCTGAGGTTTGCTGTGAGCTGAGCCAGAGACAGGTGTTGAAGGCGAGATGTTGACGTTGCAGGCCTGACAACAAGGTCCAGAGATGTCTTCACTGCGTCCCAACCCCGTAGGGCTGGCAAGGAGTGATCCAGGTAGACGTAAGGGTTCTCCGTATACTAGTTCAGCAGAGGACGTTGTTAAATCTTCTCTGTATACGTTTCGGATACCAAGCAGAACTAGAGGGAGGGCTTGGAGCCAGCTTGATTCCGGGTGACAGATGATGGCCGCTTTTAGATGACGGTGAAAACGTTCGACCATACCATTGGCTTGTGGGTGATAACTGGTGGTCCGTAGACGTTCAATCCCAAATGTAGAGGTGAGACGTTTGAAAAGTCCAGATTCGAATTGACGAATCTTGAATCCGTTGTGATACGTTCTGGGCATCCAAAACGGGATATCCAACAGTTCACCAAAGCTTCGGCGACTTCCTCAGCAGTGATTTGCTGAAGTGGGTGAACTTCTGGCCATCTGGTAAACCTGTCAATAACGGTCAAACAGTATCGTACGGGCCAGCTTGGTGGGAGTGGTCCCAATTATGTCTACATGAATGTGACGAAAACGAGCAGATGGATGGATTGACTGTTCCAAGTGGACTGTGAAACGTGGCGTGAAACTTTGGCACGTTGGCAGAGCTGACAAGGTTTGGGCCCAAGTGCGGCAATCTCGCTGAATATTAGGCCAAACAAAACGTTGAGATATGAGGCGAGCTGAAGCTTTGATGCCGGGATGACTTAAGTTGTGTAGAGAGTCAAAAACCAGTCGTCTGAGAGGAACAGGTACAAATGGTCGGAGTGAAAGGATTAGAAGTGTCACAGAAGAGGTCAACGTTTGAACCAGGGACTGTGATTCTTCCCTCTGAGCTTCAATGCTGTGTCACGGTTCAAAAGATCTTGAAGTTCAGTGTCCTCTCGTTGAGCCTGTGAAAGAGTACAGTGGTCGACAGTTGTGATTCCTGAAATGGCATCGACACGTGAGAAAGTATCGGCAACGATGTTTGCAGATCCAGATATGTGCTGAATGTCAGTAGTGAATTGGGCATTAAATGATAGTTGATTGACTTGAACAGGAGGAAGTTTATCCTTTCTCTGTTGGAAAGCAAATGTCAATGGTTTATGATCAGTGAATATAGTACAACTTTGAGCTTCTAAAATGTGTCCCTAAAATGATGTACTGATGAGTAGACGGCATAGAGTTCACGGTAGTAGGCGGAGGCCACTCTATTTGTCTTGCAGTAAGCTTTTGAGAAAAGAAGCAAGTGGTTGCCATTCATTATTGATTAGTTGTTGAAGGCATGCCCCAACAGATGAAGGTGCTGGCGTCAGTGAAAAGTCCGAGTGGAGCGTTTGGGTCCAGGGTGATTGAGCAGAGTTGCTTGAGAGAGATTCTCCTTGCAATTGATGAAGGCCTGTTCTAACTCGGTGGTCCAGGTTATCTTCTGATTTCCTTTGAGGCCTGCCAAGAGCAGAGTGAAGTGGTGCTTGGTGTTGAGATGCAGAAGAATGAATCTTCTATAAAAATTAATCATGCCCCAGAAAACGACGTAGTCCTTTGGCAGTTTCCGGGCGAGCGAAGTTCTGAAGAGCGGTGATACGATCGGGAAGAGGTTCTAGTACCACTGGCAGATACTTCGTAGCCTAGAAAGGTAACTATTGGAAATCCAAGGACACATTTGTTAGCGTTGACAAGGATTCCATAGTCTGTGAGTCTTTGAAAAAGGATACGGAGGTGATCTTGATGTTGTTCGGATGTTTGGTGAGAAAATAAGTATGTCATCAATGTATGGGAAACAAAAATCAAGTCGTGAAACCACTTTCGTCGATAAATCTTCTGAAATGTCTGTCCAGCATTTCTGAGTCCAAACCCCATGAAGGGAAATTCGAACAAACCGAAAGGTGTGGTTATGGCTGTCTAGGGATGTCGTCAGGGTTTACTGGTATTTGGGTGTAAGCTTTTACTAGATCATGACCGAAAATGTTGTGCACCCACGAATTTTGATGATTGAAAGTCATGAATGTGACGTACCGGATAGCTGTCAGGAATGGTTCTAAGCGTTTAGAGCACGGTAGTCACCACACTGGTCGCCAACCATCAGTCTTCTTAGGAAACTAAGTGCAGAGGAGACGACCAAGGTCCATCAGAGCGTCGGGCAGTCCCTTCTTGAACCATACTATCGAATTCGGCTTTGGCGATTTTAAAGGCGATCAGGTTGCAAGACGGCGAGGTCGACAAGAGATTGGAGGGCCAGACGTCGTCTTGATGAAGTGTAACGTATTATGCTTCACCTCACGAGGTGTTCCAGCCGGACGAGTGAGGGTAGGAAACTCAGCAAGCACAGCGTGGAATAGAGAGGACTCGGTGAGGGTCTTCACACTAGAACAGTGGCATCAGAAGTTTGACATCTCTACTGTTAAATTAGTTGTTGAGTCAATCAAGCGTTGATTGCGACAGTCAGGAAGAAGTCCGTAGTGAGCAAGAAAATCAGATCCAATGATGGGCCATGGTGACATCAGCGATGATGAATTTCCATGCAAAGATGCGTCGCAAACCTAGATTTAGACCAAAATTTCTAAAACCGTAGGTGTGAATTTGTGATGAGTTCGCTGCAAACCAAGTCGTAGTCACGCGTTGTTGGTCTGTTTTGTAGTAGGTGACGTGAGTAGCAGCAGAGATCAGAACCAGTGTCTATGAGAAATTTTAGAACCCAGTAACCCGGTCACTGATGAGAAGGCGTCGTCCTCCAGTTGAGCAGCCAGTAGACGCCATTATTGACTGCTGTTGGAGTTTAAAGAAAATTTACATGGCTTGATACATTTATTAGCTTTTTTTACCATATTTAAAATGATACCAACATATATCGGAGGAGCTAGATTAATGATTTAGAAACCATCCTGGCCGTGTAAGTCTGAGCGAGATCCAGGATGATGAGCTGAGAGTGCTGTCTCGATCTGAGAAATCCTATCCGTCAATTCCTTTATGACCAAGGTGAGTTCTGAGTCAATATTTACAGTTTTTACGGTTGAGAGAACACACTGTAGATGGCAAAGTAAATACACTTACATTCGGAGTTGCGGTGCTTTGAACTGTACTCAAAGGGATTGATGGGCTTACCTCAAATATCTTGTCAGCAACATGAGCTAGTTGCTCTATGACTGTTCTTGAGGTTGTGCCTGCAGTATTGCTTGGACTTGGCATGGTAGGCGAGTGATCCATAGTTGACGAATAAGATCCTCATGTACTGGAGTGTTACCGGAAAGTGATAGTAGATGACGAAGGAATTGAGATGGTTTACGAGATCCCATTTCTTCCTCCGTCAGAATTTGTTTTTAGTCGTTGATTGGTACTGAGAGAGAGCCTTTGGATAAGTTCGATTTTGAGACGCGTGTAAGGGTTTGGCTACAGGAGGAGCTTTAATTATATCCCTTACCTCATGAGCGTAGCGACCTTCTAGCCTGACTTACAGCGTATACAAATCTTGTATTCTCCTGTGTAACATGGGCGATGGTAAACTGAGCTTCGACTTGTGCAAACCATAGTTCCACATCTTCGGGCCAAAAGGGTGGAAGTTTTGACACTTACCCGATTGAAGACACGTTGGGGAGAGTCTGCAGTTTGTATATCAGTTTCCGCATGTTCATTGTTCTGGTTAGCAGGATGGTGAATCTCTTCAGCATTTGTTTTCTTGCTGACCTTGAAGATGACGTTGCAGATCTTCAACTTGAGTTCCGCAACAAATGTCGTTTTGCCTTTGCAAATCTTCCATTGAATGTGAATAAAAGCGGGTACTTGAATAATTTGTCCTCTTTTTCGGGGTCACCAATATAGGGAATGATATGTTACTAAAATAATTCCCTAATTAAGAAATTAAAGATATGTAATTAGTCAAAATAATAGTATTGTATTTACAGAGAGAAGATGATAACTAACTTTATAATAATGACCGAAAACAAAACAGGTGGTCTATATCTTTTACATACTAAAAATAAATTATATTTTTAAATCAGCTGACCAGCTGACACTACATATATATATATATATATATATATATATATATATATATATATATATATATATAAAAGACCGTAACCTCACAGTTTAAAAGCGCCTGACTTTGGATTTACAGATAATGTAGGTTCTATACTTGTCCATAGCTGAGGCATTTTTAATCATTATTATGGATCTTGTACTGCACCTGCCTTGCTTATTATTCTGTCCAAGTGGTCAATGAGGATGGGCAGAATAATCTAAAAAGGTAAACGGTATTTAAGCTTTCTTAAAGAAAGCTAAGAATGTTATATAACTATTTTATTTGTTCTTGGTTGTACAAACGTATTACTTGTCTGACACTTTAATGATTTTTCTAACAAGAGAGTTTGTATTTCAATGTTACTTGTTGTTTTTGAACATTTCAGTTGGCGTTATTGACTTGGTTACTGCAGCAATTAGTTCGTCATAGGGATAGATGTAACAGACCATCTGATAATACAGATTTCCAAAGTTTGTATTAAAATATTAATATCTAATTTTTGTCCTATGTAAGTGTCCAAAAAACTAAAATTTAAATCAGAAGCCGAGACATAATGTTTATTATCTAAGAACACAAACTGTTTTTTTTTTTTTTTTTTTTTTTTTTTTTTTTTTTTTTTTCTTGGAATCGATAGGAGAGTTTTTCAAAAGACAGAAATAAATCACCACTCGCTCTAGTTTTGGTGAAGGTTGGAATAAAAGATTGCCAAAAGAGTTAATAATCAATACCAAAACAATATTTTTCTCAGGTCTTATTTTTCTTATCAAGAGACTTAAAATTAACCGGAAGGTACATCAATAAATGTTAAATCAGCATTAGATAACAAAATACAGACCCTTTCAG
This sequence comes from Homalodisca vitripennis, assembly GCF_021130785.1. Lineage (NCBI taxonomy): Eukaryota > Metazoa > Arthropoda > Insecta > Hemiptera > Cicadellidae > Homalodisca > Homalodisca vitripennis. The sequence goes on from NW_025778026.1 coordinate 132,553, forward strand.
TCTCTTTATATACTTGTCTGAAGGCAATATGTCATTTATCATTTATGTGTCTGATTTTTTATTTTAAATATGTCAAACCAAGAAAAATATTATGCGAGAAAATTATTATATCATTTTTTCAAAATTCACATTTTGACCTCCACTATAACCAGCGTAGCTGACAAATATTTATCCTATGAAAAAAACCTCTATCGATTTAAAAAAGTTTTGTGATTATACTTTGCAAAAAGATCTAGGTTCCTAGATTAATTAGTTTCATAGAAATATATTGACTGTAGATGAACCGTACCCACTAAAGGACGCTTTGTAAAAGACCGCGAAATTTGTATTCAAGCCACAGGAATTCTCTGTATCTGGTCCCTTATTGAGTGAATGCAAGAGGTGAGTTTTTCGATGGAAATATCTCTCGAATATTAGATATTTCTCCGCCTACGTAGTATAGAATATACACGTGGTATATACCAATATCCACAACATCTGTTACTGACAATATCGTTTGTTTACTTTATATATTATTTCTTCCGGTCCTCAAGAGATTTGTAGCAGTTACTGCCATCTATACTAAACTATTTTAGAATTTATTATGTAATAAATACCGCCTCTATTCTCTCTTAATCCTTTACCTCCTAAAAGTGTCATCAATATTACTTTCTAAAAGGATATTTCCCATCATTATGTGTAACAAAAATAGAACATTATGTTTCAAGGATTGAAATCATCAATCTTTCTCAGGTTTTAAAAACTCCTAATACATGATTTTTGAAGAATGAATCCAAGCGATGTCTCCTTACAGAATCAACAATACACGTCACAAGAACCAGATAAAGGTGGAAGTTGACCTTCTTGGCATCTGACCAATGATCTTCCATCTTTTCTAGAAATAAAACGTCACATGCTTGTGATTTAATTGTGGCAAAGAAAAATGTCTATAAACAATCTGGATTGTAAAATTACTATAGATTTTCTTAAACAATGTTTAACTAATTAGGATATTAAACATAGTTTCGTCATTGAACTGAGGCTATATAAATTGTAAAATAACGTCAGACTACCTAATTTGTAATTGAAATATATTAAACTGTCCAGGATGGCGGATTCAAGAAAGCTGCCAAAACTAAAAACTAGCAAAACAACTATTAACTTTTATTTTAAAGAATTTTTATATATTCCATACAAAGTAAAATAATCTTCACTAAACAAAGTCTTCTCAAAGATATTTGTTAATCACAAGTTATATCTGTTTGTTGTATTAGTACTTTAGCGATAATAATTAGAGTTATGATTACGAAAATTTCCAGTACGGACAATAAAGTCTAGTGTTTATGGAAAATTTTCTTATCCATTATTTTAATTTTCATCAATATATCACCTGCCTTTCATAATGACATTTCTCAATTATGTAACTTGGACTTTATCATTTTTCGGATTAATTCATTAAGGATTGTTTGACATATTGACATATGGGTATATGAATATATTGACATTTATACTAATTAACATATTGTGAAACAACATATTCATACAACAGAAATGATTGAGCACCATATATACAACAGCATATTATACAAGCTATAAATTAAATGTTTTTCTTTATATTCTTTATGGGGACATCGAAACAATCTCAAATTTATAAATCTAATAAATGCAACCACCCTGAAGCAGACTTTTAATATTTATTATTTTCGCTGATCACGGCCCAAAATCTAAGACCCCTATAATTCGGTAAATATATGAAAATATGCATTAAACATTAACTTTATATATACAGTACATACTAAGAGTAAAGAAATGTAATTTGGGTAGTCTAATATGTCTACCACTATTAGGACTAACTTTTGTGGAATGTTTTTATACTTTGTATTCCAAACACAATAAAAACTCTTCTTTATTTTTTTGTCCCGTTGTAACTCAAATTATTGTAAATAATTCCCTCTTTGACATTACTTTTGTTGGATACAAAAAAGTTACTTTGATTTTGTACAGCTTTTATAGACAATTAGAAGTTATTCATAAAATATCTGCTATTATTATCGTGTCCACAATGTCAAACTTTTAATACAAAATAAAAGACTTACTGAAATAGTTGTCTTGTAACAAAGAGTTTTGGGTCAGGTCTGAATTCAATACAAGAAGCAACCGGATATAAACTTTGATATGAACATATTGTCAAACCTCGCCCCACATCTGCGCTGTCAAGTTGGCAACTTTGTATATACATAACAATAGAAATCCAGTTAAAATGTGTTAGAGAGATATCTTTCTACAGTATCAGTATTTTTACGTGTCTCCACTATTCGTGTATTTTCTTCTATAGCCAGGGAATTTGTGTGAAAAACACTACTTCCACGGCATACTTTTGAAGTGATGTATTTTAATTTTCCGTACAGTATAACGAATTGGGCTTAAAATTCACCGATATGTTCTTGGCTGTTATTATTCGCTGAAAGCATGTAGGACTTTTCTTTAATATTCATGTGATTCTTTTATTTCCCTACTGTAAGGTTTCATATTTAAGGTAGATAGTGGCCGTTTCGAAAATGAATTGTTATAATTAAGTTATTACGCATCATTGAGAAAAATTCAAAAATCTAAGTTATTACGCATTATTGAGAAAAATTCCAAAATTATTTTAAACTATTTGGCTATTTACTACGACCATTTTTAAGTATATTTTTCAGGGTGTTTTTGGGGTTTTGAGAAGTATTCAATAGCATAGTATAAATACGAGAACAAAAGGCAACCAAATCGGAGGGAGGCCTTCTAAAATTTTTCAGGACTGTGTTCCCAGATCTCAAAAAAATACAAGAACTTAGAACTTCCCAGTCTCAGGCTCTCATTGATGCTGCTGTATGTAAATCGCTTAACCAACCAGCAGTAACCTTATCTCCCAATGCGGCTTTAGCTTTAATAACCCAGGCAAACTTGTCAAGAGGACAGTATGAAGTGATAAAAAATGTTGATCATGAACTTGGATACAAAATCTTTCCTTCTTATAAAAAGTTCCGGAAGAAAAGGAACATTGCTACCCACCAAATGGAAACATTATTGAGACATCAGCAGAGGTGCGTCTTAAAAGTATGCTAGATCACACAAAAGCAGAATCTTTGAAACTCTGACATCAAACGAAGATATCTCAGACAATTTTGAAGGTCTCACTTTCTCAACTCAAAGTGGGGCTGCGATGGAGCGTCCGGTCAAGCTCAATACAAACAGACATTTTGAGAGAAAGTGGATAGCAATTCCGATGTACACTTGTTCATTACATCAATGGTTCCATTAGAGATAACTTCAGAAATTTGCATATGGAAAATTCTCGTCATCATCAAAAGAATACTGCAGGTGCTTACAATTTCAGTTAATAGCGGAGACGCCAGAACTAATAACAGCAGAAAATTTGCAGTTTGAAAATTAAATAAAACACATACAAATATACCTCTGGGGGTAAGATGGAAATGTTTGACGGAAAGGTGGTCCAGGTGGTCACTGATACATCGTCTGTGAGTAACTGTCATCAATCAAGTGTCATCAACTTACAACCAGCATTATTGATATAGAGACTGTCTTTGTTTGTATCCAGCAGAGAAACAAAACTCTTACTTTGGGGACTGCTTGTATCCCCCCAAATATGCCCAGTTGTATATTATGAGAAATATTGTGCTGTGGTCCTCGAAGTCGTTGCTACAAATTTACCGGAGTCTGATTTACTACTACTTGGTGACTTCAACCAACCCAACACAATGTATTATAGACCTATCAAATCTGTTACACCTCCATCAATGTAACCAAGTCAGGAACTATCGTGGTGTAATACTGGATCTCGTCCCTACCACTATTTCTGATGCAACTGTCTTTCCTGCCATTGAAACTGTTGTACCTATCGATGAAAATCATCCACTTCTGGCATTCTGCATCAGTCTCCAGAAGATAGATATTCCACTCAACCCAACCCCGTGCCACAATCTCAAGAAGTGCGACTTGGGCGCTGTCTGGGAGTGGATCCAGAGACAAAACTATCCTACGATTTTCTCCTGTAATGTAATTAAAAATTTTACGTTACAATAATTCATCTTTTTGCGTTACGCAGAATGACTGATATAGACATAGCTCGTTTTCCTTTACCCACCAAAATAATACAAAATAAAATGGGTTACCCACACGATCAGAACAAAAATTATCGTCTTTTCATAGTTGTAGGAAACCAAATATTGTTTATATTTTAAATTTATGCAATTCCAGGTTTGGGAAGGTTAGGTTGGATTAAGTTTCAATAAATTAGGCAAAGTTAGGCTACATTTCGAGTTAAGGGTCTTTTGAAAGTACCCTTATCTCCATTACCCAACTTATACATTTAATATAAATACAGCCCATTCGTAGATAACAAATTTATAGGTTTATTAAACACTATTATTTATATAAACATTTTTAAATAGTAAAGATAATACAATAAATATAACAATGATCGTTCCAAGGTAAAACAACTCATGTTATGGGCCCAACCAGAAGGTTGAGCACTGTGAAGAAATATTATATAAAAAAGAGTGAAACCAAAGCGATAATAGAGACAGAAGATTCTCTCTTCCTTGCATTAAAAATTTTCTCTCATTAAAACCTTATCCAAACTTTTTAACTGTGGATTTTTGGAGCTACTAACAATTTTTTAATGGCAAAGTATATTCTCTTTGTTCTTTAAAGGTAAAAATGTTCTCTTTAACAATTTTTCGGTGACCTAAAACTATGAGTGTGGTTTAATGACGATTTATATTTATAAAATATTATTATTCACATTGAAATAACAGGATGTATCGAAAATCCAAATATTAAGTTTGTGTTGGATTTTTATACTTTAAAATGTATTGTTTACAGCCTTGCAGCTCGTCAACTAAATATAAGTTATACTCGACAAATTGTCTATGGGACTAGCTATACATAGCCAATTTCTACTTTTAATTCCTACCTCGAGCAAAGTTTTGATAATACTGGTCTAGAGAAAAATTAATTTTATTGTATAAAGCAAATTATTGTTAATCACATTAGTTTAACAGTAAATAAATAAAGTTTGATTATTCACAAATGGATTTTTTATGTAACCTATTTACTACCTATAGGGATTTAGAACACAGTATGATCGGTTACAAAACTTAGTTTTTAAAGGGCTTATACCCACAAAAACAACCGGACAAAGTTTTCAAGTGAAATATTTTTTACCTTTCGATGTTATCAATTGGATATTTTCAGAGAATTTCAAAGTTGGCTATAGTACATACTCTCGTATTATTTTGTGCATAGGTAGAAAATAAAATAATAATTTATTCAATAGTTTAAGTTTAGTGCATTTAAAAACAAGCAGGAACGAATGGAATTGATATAAGCTATATTAGTCTGGCAACCTTTCACGATCCAAATTTTCGCAAAATCTATAGAGAAAATGCCTCTAAGAAAGAAATCGATCGTTATCCACGATAGTTTTGGTGAGAAAAAAAAGATCGTATTGAAGTGTTTAAAAATTTCAATCCATATGTATTTTAAAAAATAACACTTTTTGACTTAACCAAAGGTCAGACAGATAAATAATAGGTTTTTACAGTTAGTATTAGATACAGAGTGATAAAAGCTCGATTGTACACTCATTTTAAATTCTGAACTAAGTGCTGAAATGAATTGAATGCTTTAAACAAAATCAAAGTCCTCTACCAATATAAAATGCACGTTATGATCAAAATTTTAGCTATTAACTCGCAATGTTGCATGTACCCTCAGACTTTTACGTGGCACGTAGTGTGGAATGCTCCTATTTCTTTTGCTTATTAAAGTTTTATAGTTTCAAATTTCTTTTTAATTCAAATTTTAAATTTTGGGCATTTAATTATTTAGTTAATGAGTTCTATCCCAGCGTATATAAATGTCATATCTTTGCTACTAATATTTCGAAATAATGTTCTAATATGGCTGTACAATATTATTATATAATAGAGTATAAATGTGGGGAAATCATTTTTTACAGTACATCTTATGTTTAAAATATAAACTAACTATCGGATAAATTTCGTTTTTTAATGAACGCGTTTCACACAATAACAAGTAATAACAGTTTTTTTATACAAACAAAACGTAAAAGCAAAATATGTGTCTATATTAATATGTGTTTAAATATATATATATATATATATATATATATATATATATATATAAAATTATATATGTGTGTGTGTGTGTGTGTGTGTGTGTGTGTTTTGTTCTAAATACTTATACAGCCGCGTGTGTAACTGACTCACTGACTGATATATAGATACAAATTCTAACATAGTTTCTAGAAGTGCTAGAAACTTGAAATTTGGCACGCAGGTACCTTTTGCCGTATAACCAACAGGAAAAGTCTGAAAACCGGAAATTTTTTTATTTAAAAACCCCTCAAACAAAATTCGCAAAAAAACGCGCATTTTTTACCCTTGCAGGTCTTTTTTGTAAGCCCGATAGTGGGCGAACCGTTGGAGCTAGCTCAGATCTGACGAAAAGTCATTTGTCAGGAATTAAGTGAACTACAAAAAAGGTCTAGTGACTTTTTGCTCTCTCTTCCATGGTTAAGCGACAAAACGCTCCAATATTTGACATTCATTCAGAGATTTTTTCGTTAAAAATAAGTTTTGGAGCCCGATAGCTGTCGAACGGTTCTACAGAAAAGGCATAGTGACTTTCTGCTCTATCTCCATTGGTTTGGCAGAAAAACGCGATTATGTGCAATTTTTCATTTGTCATTTTTATTATAATTTGGCATCAAGGTGCCAACAATCTACTTTTATTTTAGGCCAAAAAGTGGTACCTGTAAGTGTTCTTGCCTCAACTAAACGTAACAATTTCGTGCATTTATTGGTACGACCACTCCATGTGTTTCGTCCATTCGGTACAAACTTTAGCGAAGTCTGTAACTCTACACCTAGTGTGGTATTCTCCTACCTTGTATATTTAGGAATGATCAAGCTTTGGTTACAAAATTGTATTCAGGTTCACGAATGAATCATTAATCCCACTCGAGGAGCTGGTAACGTTTCATATATGTATCATATATCATATCTGTCCGCACGATATCTATAAAACGAACTAACCTAAAGTCGAACAGTTCTTTCGTGAAGCTTCATTTCTATAGCCAACACTGCGTACGATGTACGATGACGGTGCATGTCACTCTCTGGGATTTGGCTGAGCGTTAGCGGAAACTTGTACAGTGGTCTAATGGATAACGATGTTGGCAACAAGAAAACAGCGGAACAAATAAACAAAATTTGTAAACAAACAACACTATCAAATGAGGTTTTATAATTTAGCATATTGACAAATGTACCCAAACTATCCCAACACACACAACATAGTATTTTTGTGTAGCACAGAATAGAAAGAAAAGCATTTAGACGTTTATTACGAAGGCACTTCTTTGTCAACTAACTTAAAGAGCAAATATATAAATGTATCATTTGACAAGCAATCTCAAGAAATATTTTATCTCGAGATGTCAAATCTTACATGAAGTATACATGAGCGTATCTTCCTTTTTATAAAGAAAACAATGAGTTCTAAGACGGTGCATGTCCAACCACGAAATTGGCTGAGTGTCATTGCAATTTATCTGGTAAAAGTAAAATAAAAATGTCTTTTTTTACCAGGCGAAGTTAGGGCTAAGAAGCCCTCTCTGGAGGCCAAAGGACTTCCGAACCACCACCAAAGGCCGGGCAGGCGGGCTCCTTGCGAAGATGGAAATGATCAGAGGTCACCAATCCATGCAGCAGCCACGCTCGACGTTGCTTGATCTTATTATCTTGCGATAACCGTTGTGCCCGCTACACTGCGCTGTTACCAGAAGGCTAACACAATTGCATTTTTATTGCCAAGAGATGTAAACATTTATTTTATGTGCAATTGTCTGCCTATCTACCTGTCTACAGGATATCTTGAAAGAGAAATGAACTATAGACTTCAAATTCTGCATGCAATCTCAGCGATGCCCGTAACGCGACGCACGTTATGCTGTACTCTTACCTAGTTATTTATTCTATTACAACAAACTAACTTTCATTAGATGTGATCAACAACCACATAAACATCAGTTTACCTTGTCAATGTTAAAATCAAGAGTAGTGCACTTAGAATTAGCAGCGTGGCATAGATTTATCTTTAGTTCACTTTTTTAATTTAACATGGTTTTTGACAAAATTAGTCAAATATACACACACTCATTACCTACAGCTTTACACAACAAAAAAAAACTAACTTAAAAAAAAGTGCTTTTGTTTTTTTCCATAATTTAATGGCGCATGATTAAGCATATTAGTCGTTTTTCAAACGCAATGCTTTAAAATCTCCAAATAATAAAGAGTTTCTACTTAAGCAACAAAGAGATAAATTGTTATTACGGTAATTCTAAATATTATTTGTAAATCTAACAAAAGGAAGTTTAACAAGGGATGAAACGAAGTTATTTGTAAAGAATAAAACAGGGTCTAAAGAGAAAGTGTGAAACAGCTGGCAAAGACTATAAATTATTTAGAGCGTCCAATACTGCCTTGTAGCGTTTCACTTTAGAGATCTTTTATCAGTAAAGAGACGGAAGTGTTTATCGACCTTCTTTTGATTTTGTTCTCTCGTCACTTTCTCCAACTATTAAATGCTTTCATTTATTTTCAGTCTTCATGGCAACAATACAAACACTAAACTGTCATGTTCTACAAACTTATGGTTTAAAGTTATGTATATGTAAGTGGATTCTATAATCTGCAATTATTCTGGAAACAAACTAAATGCTTTATAATAAAAATTTTTTTAACCCAGATACGCATATATTTGGATTTTTATATTGCAGCGACATAGGTCAATAATTCTAAATTAACTGATATCGTCTAGTTAAGAGTAAAAGCTACAGTTATAACGGAGAAAAAGAATTATTATTAATACCACGTTCACCTACTTACAACATCAAAATTTGTTAAACTAACAGAATTTTTGAAATGGTGGCTTAAATTTTTGATTAGAATGCATTTTACTGAGTGGATGGATCATGGATAAAGAAAGAAATAGTCTGATCACAGGCGAGCGACAAGTGTAGTCAGGTTAGAGTGGTTTCACTAATGAGGAGTGGGGAGAAAATACAGGAGTTATCATCCACTGTATAGCCTCGCGCTTCACTATTTCAATAATTTTATTACTTCAATTTATTACTAATAGTATGTATACTTCAACAGTGGTAGTTCATTTGAAAAATAATATTAACAAAATTGTTGTATTTATAATATTTTATGCGAGCGAGAAATAAAAATTTGTTAATTGCTATTGTAGATTGATAAAAACTACATATTTTTTGTTTAAATTAATTACTCGCACACATCACGTAAAGGCAAAAGAATAATTAATTAAATATTTCCTTCAACAGGTTTGTTATGGTACCGGTTAAATAGTCTATTACAAATACAATAGTTATAAATGTAACATGTACATCTGTATTTATCTACTGAGATGATTCACTAAAACTGTTTAGGTTTACTTTGTGCAAAATCTATAAAAATATGAAAAATTAAAATACTTATGGATGCGGGGTAGGGTGCGATAAGCGGACCCGGTTTTTATGTCGAAGAATGTAATCATCGATACCTAATATTCGCATCTATTCAAATCCTAGAATATCAATCGATATAAAAGGATCTATAGTCCTCAATAACAATCATAAGTTTTAAATTTAATATTTACAGTTATCAAACAAATTATTATAGTCAAATTATGAAAACTGAGACGGACATATTTGCCCTTCTGACAGTTACAGTTGTTGCTTTCCCACAAATTCACATAATTGGTTATTCGGTACGATTCCAGCATGTTGAAGCCACTAAAAAACATGTGTTATTGTCTTTCAAAGCAATGTCATGTAGTTTTCTAAAATTTTACTACCATTTTTAATAATAAATGTTACATTTACTACCATTTTTATAATAAATGTTACTTATGTAAAAATGAAATTACCGTACGTGCATTATTTGAAAGTGTTTACAGCTGTTGATATAGTTTTTTAAGTTAACTGTTCATAATAATTAATCAGTATCGACTGATTATATCGATGGTTGTGATTAAGTAATATCGTTTGCCAATTTCGATATAAAAAACCTGGTTCGCTTATCGTACCCTACCCTGGATGCGTATTAAGTATAAATTTAAAATAATACATCTCCCACCTCTCTACGACTAAGAATAAGGTCATAAAAGATTATTTTTATTCTCAAGATGATTAGAACAGCCAGTTCTTAATGTTTTTCAACAATAATTACTAAATACAGTTCTACTTTTATATGATTTTAGTTTTAATCTAGTACAATCAAAGAAACTTTAAGTTACTGCGAGTTGTTCACCATTAACTACTAATACCAGTTTTACATTACGATTTATAGAACTGTGACTGAAATACAGTTTAATAAATAAAGTTTCCTGGAGAAATTTTGCTGAAATGGCGACTAATAAGTGTCATAGAGAATCCATTCAATTATTTAAGCAGCGCATCATTTGTTCCTTGTCTTTATTGGCAAGAGTTCAAGCTATAATTAAGAAAGTCTTTCTTCTGCCTCTGCCGGGGACAATAAGGACTGACGAATCTGGACTGTTTTCTCTCTTTGTTATCCAAACTGTTACTTTTTTTACATTTACTCTGTTGTCACATACAGGCGGTTATACTGAACCTCTAGTCATAATCCAGTAAACACATATAGCATAATTCATATCGATATGTTATGGATCATCTAGTTTAATACAACCAATTACTTAAGTATAAGAAACTAAGGGTAATTCTAATTCTAAGGGAACTCATTCAAAGTTGTGTATATACTTCCCAGCGAAATGGATATGTAAAAAGTTAAATTAGGATCAAATATAAGAATTGACTCCTGTAATCTTTGAGCTAATAACGAAATATGAGTATTCTTATAATCAAGAACTCAATGGTCTTGGTACATCAAGAGTTTTTTTTCACACTTTAATGTTTTAAAAGTATTAATTATGTGTTTTATCGTTTATCTTCTCAACTGGCAAAATATGAATACGCCATGTGTTGCGTAACAGGTTTCGCTGAGGGTACTTGAAAAATTTCAAATCTACTCTTTCAAATCTGACTCTCAGCCACATTCCATGGCTGGACATACATTATCATAAACCTCATTCTTGTCAGTTTAAATTCAGTCATAAAGTTAACAGAAATAATAGTACAGTGGAAAGACAATGTTCAAAGTCAGTGATAAATTTCAACTTCAGCACACTATTGAGTTGTAGTACTCTCTCTAGCTCAATTTTATTGTTTAAACATTGCTATGAAGCATATGTTTAATGAAAAAACATGCGAATGTATCGTGTGGCAAGATATTTTGGGCAAAGGCATTTTCTGTAACACAACATTTCCCATAGGCTATGGCAATCTCGGAGACTGCCTGATCAAAGTTTGGAGACTTGGAGGGTACATATGGAAGCTCGGAGCCAACTACGCCTCGTTTTTCTGTAGAAGCAGTAATAACACTCTAGATAGCCATTGCCAATTCTCGTTGGACTCTTTCGCTTGAAAATGGCCACTGATCATTAGGCTTGCATCAGAATATATGCACGTGAGAGAGTCTTTTCATAATTAGAAAAACTGTAAAAGATATAATTTCATCAGTGTTTCCCTTACCTCGGTGAAACAATAATTACCATTGGTGTCCTTTAAGGGGTTTAGTTGGCACTCTTTAAGTTTTGAGTGCGAAAAGCGATCCTCAGATAAGAACCGATGAGTGGATTGGTCAATATTTTAGAATGTGAAACTTTATTCACTGTACTATAAGATAAGTGATTATGATGCTTTTTTACTATCGAACAAAAAGAACTGCTGTTCAACCACTGTCCAAGCCCGTGAAACAATTGTTTTGTCTTGAGTTAATAAAAATTTAAAACAAACAAACACAACAATCATAACAATAGTTGAAGTTATATTACAACAACCTGTTGTATTTTGCCTGTCCCACGAGAGGGCATCAGAAAGCCTGAGTTTCAATAGCGATTGTATACGCGATATCACGAGATGATTGTAACGGTCGTTTGTTAATTATGTAGGGCTTATAGAGGACTCTGTCTCAGAGCTTAGAGGAACAGTGTCATTCTCATCGCCTCCTTCTTGGCCTCATTTATGTTCTTCTTTTTCTTATAAAATAACACTGCACATGTTGTAAGTAGGTTTCAAATAATAGTAAATATTTACGTTTCATTAACAATTTTTACTACAAAAATATTGTATCGGTACTTTTTTAAGACAGCCGTGCTTTAAAATAGATATTTATAATGGTTTCCAAGAAATAGAAATTACAGATAAGGGGTTTTAAGATTTCTAATGACTTTTGAGATGTGCCTAAGTAGTTTTGATTGTTTAAAGGAAAGTTAGTGAAAATTACAACTTTATATCTAATAGCTGTTTATTATAACACATAATTCTATACGATAAACAATATAATATTAAAAGACCATTAAATTCATTATTATTGACTTCTCACAGAATAAATTAAGTCTGGTCAACCTATAAGTTACATTTAAGCTCAGAGAATTAAATATTTACCTAACCAAGCCAATACAACGGTTTTAAAAGTTTTTTTAAACACTTTCGGTATTTATGGCAGTTATACAAGGCAAATTCTTAAACTGCTGTAGTCAAATTTGTCTCAAACTTTCTTTGAAAAGAAATGTATGAGCTAGTTTATAAGTGGCTATGAACAAAAACAAAAAAATATATGTTTTATAATAAGCTTAAAACCATATGTTTATCTGTGTATGGTATAGTAAATATACTATTGAAAAATGCGTTTACTTTAAACTAATTTTTAAAAATGTTTAAAAGTAAGCAGATAACAATGAACAATGTAAGTACAGTAACTGAAGTTGCTTTCCTACAATTATTTACTTATTTGTTCGTTTGACGGTTTGCTGTATACCTAAACTAATAATAATATAACTAATTTAATCTGAGAACTTTAATCAAATTATAACTTTTATGTTTGTTGATTGAATATACTGTAAACCAACTTATAAATAATAATGAATTACGGGTTTCATGTTACAGTTATATTCATAAAATATTTACAATTAGTTTTAAACTATTAGTATTAACCATTATTTGGATTTTTTAACGGGATATGTTACTGTGAGGTCCAAAATGCATTTTAATAAAATCAACGTGCATGTATTTGAGTTCAGTCAGTTATATATAGAGTGAAATTTGATTATATTACGATTGGTATTTCTCCCAAATATGTAACATATCAATCTACAGACTACCAAGAGATATTCTTTTAAAATCGAGTTTAGCAA